>NW_026999320.1:2746536-2859535 GCF_037126465.1 Ornithodoros turicata | reverse complement strand
AAAGAATACAAACATCAAACGGAAAGTTGGCCACGGAAATTATCGTAGTCAACGAGCTCAGCTAGGTCAGAGGGAAGATCGTTCCAGTTAATTGCGGTTCGACAAAAAAATGATTTCGCAAAGATGTCTGTTCGACATTGAAAACGATTTACTTTGCATCGATGGTCGAAACGTGGGAATGTAACTGTAGAGCGGGTAAGCGGAGAAATGTTAGGTGGGATACTGTGGACGAATCTGTGAAAAAGTGATAACCTTGCGACGGTTCGGCGACTGTCCAGGCTAGGGAGCTCAAGTAGCTGTTTAATTGCCGTTACCGAGGAACTTCAGTACACGGAGACTTCAGAATATCACGGAGTACTTCTTTGTGGGTTCTAGCCCTCATGCTCTATTTGTACGGGTAGCGCACACTTCCTGAAAAACCAGAATTTACATGTTACTGAGCATGACACGTGAGCATTTCCAGAACTTGTGGAGTGTTAATTTAGCATGCATTTAGCTTGCCAATTGAAACGGGCAGCCGTCCTAAGAAGAGCAACTGCAAGCCTGAGTCTACTGCAACAGTCATAGGCCAATGTGATAAGAGGATATAGATTGGTAAACCAAAAAGGGAAGTGTGAGTGTGTGGGAAGAGTGACACATGAACAGTTAAAGCCAGTGGCAGAGTTGCCACTGCCACGTGTTAACATGTCAGTAACAGGTGGCAGAGTTTTTAAATCTTAGGCCTACATTGAAAATGCATTTGGGGGTTCTACACATGTTTTTGATGTAGGGGGTTCCATTGGACAACTAAGAGCATGGACAAGGCGCGACCCGCAGGGCTCAGCTGCTAATCGAGACGTGCCCAGCGAAAAGATAACAATAAAAAAATAAAATAGTTGTCGAGAGCACGGCGACATACAAATCTATTGATATACATGATAAAATTTCCTATAGAAATACATGGGAAGATGCAGACCAGGTAGAACGTTCTGATGCTGCCTGATCACACAGGCGACTCCGGTTTTCTCCTTCTTCCAAGTTAGCGTACTGTGGTCACATGCACTCGCTTCATTATATTGGGCATATCTCGTCCCGTCTCGCTTACTCTGCGCCCCTGATGTAAGCTATCTTCAATTACCCTCGTACAATGCTCAGTATGCATCATGTAAGTTCAGAACAGCCACTTCTCTACCTACACTGAAAAAAAATTCTGTAAAATAACAGAAAAAAAAACAGAGAAATTCCATGTAAATGGGTACAGACTCTTCTGTATAACCATTTTACAGAGCATAATCTGTTTAAAAACTGCAGCGAGCACGATCGACGTTTGTCAGCCATATTGCAATCAGTCCAGCGAAAATGCGATAGAATCAAACGATCTTTTTTTCTCCCGCTTCGATACGAGCGAGGGATCCGAGGGATCGTCCTTTGTTGACCGTGCTCTCACAAACGTGTGCTCACGAACTGCGGTTTCGAAAGTTGGCGGTTGGCGCTCTGCTGCGTAGCTGCATCTTTGTATCTTCGTCTCGGCTTCAGGTGAGCAGATTTTTTGTTGAAATTAGGTTGAATCCCATTGTCATGGTCAGTAGCAAGTGCATAGTGCTAAATATTTGATACCGGAACAGAAGTTCCACTAACAGTGTGCGGAGACAAGTACTGTGTTTGTCGTGTCGTACAAACGGAAACTGTTTAGGCCTAACTTCACCAATGCCTGCCATTTATACTCGCCGCGTAGTGAAGTCATGTGGTTGAGCATAAAACGACACGGTGATATGCTCAAACTGACTGCACCGGGGTGCATATCAATTCCTGACGCGAGTATGCTTGAATGTGTACGTTATTGAGCGTGTTCATGAAGGCGAGTTGCTGCAACGGCAGTGGGATGATTGTACGTGCACCTGACCGCGCAGTCGGAGCTGTTGAGCCAAGAATATGTGGTGCGGTGCATTTTGTCGTTCGACCCAATCGGTGTCTCGTTCCTTATTAGATAACAGTACCCACAAGGGCGAACCGCTCCTCTTCAACGTGATATTCGTTGTCGGCGTCAGCTTACACAACTGATGGCTCGCAAGAGCCTGGCGTGAATGAGAACCCGAAAGTTATGATGTTCACATTTCCTGTGCTGTGTTAGCAAACTGTTGGATGCGTGAGTGTTGTATTACAAGCGTCTTGAGTAGCATATCTGTGTTCTCCTCAGACAGAATGAAGAAAAACGTACAAGTGCAAGAAATGGGCCGCTCCACGCCTGTAGCCTATGTGGAACACCAGGGCAACCATATGAATATTAACAGCTATTTATTTCCTTGCTACCATCCTGAGTGAAGGGTGACATTCGAGACGTTTCATGCACCTTCAGACCACTGCCAGAGAAAGCACAGTCAAAAAAGAAAGTGTCCGTCAGTGAATGTGAGTAGTGCATCGAAGTGCTTTGAAGAAAGGAAGTGCAAATGCTGTGTGTAATAATTGTAATTGATTAATTCATACTCGAGAGGCTGGCAATTTTTCTTTGAATTATCAGGCACACTTTTATGTGCACATTCAAGGCAGTAACACTAATAAGTGTGAATTGAGCAAAAGTGATGGTTTTGTTAAGCAGCTTTCAGCTTTTTCAGTTAAGGACAACATAATCGATAAAAAATAGTTTCAATAAATTGTTGTGTTCAATTCACTAATTGTTGTAGATGCTGCTTGAACCTGATCATATAGCACTGCAAATGAGGAACATTATGCAGGGAGCTAATAAGCAGTCGTGGCATTCTTCCTGGCAGCTGACCAGCGGATTATGATTACCTACCTTCTTGATGTGATTTGTATGTTTTCATACATGCCAAGCTATTTCTTTTGGAACAGAGTGTGACTTGCCTAGTAACGAGCTGCCTAGTAACTACTTGTAGTTCAGCTACTAATTAAACTACTTTTCTTGTATTTGATTGGCAGTTACCCTTACTCTGCAAAGGGTAGTTCAAACTCAAGTGCAGCTAATCACTATTATTTTAACAGCAGAAATTACTTTAAATTTGTTTGCGTTTTCAAGACTTGTGAGGGACTAACATAGGGTTGATTGTTTTGTGCAATCATGCCATCATTCTGTTAAGTGTCCTAAGAGTACCTTTGCATACTGCAGATATTTCCTGGGCACCAAACCGTCTACGAAATACATGAGAGTCGAAGAGGAGCCATGTGAGTGGATCAGCAGCAAGGACGCTCTCTTTGTTCATAAAACTAAAAGACTTCAAAGCAATGATGTTGGTTCTTACCTAGATCATACTTGTTGTGCTCACAATCGTGAACGGGTACAGGAAAACACATAACTTTCAGTGACTTTCATCTTTCACCAGAAATGTAGCGACGAATTTATGAGCAGCACATTCAGTGCAGGTAACTGATGGCAACACAAGACATTTCCTGCTATTGTGAGCTGGCAGTGAGAACATACTAAGTACCTGTCTTAAAAATTATCATCAGAAATGTAGAGGAGTCGTGGTTGTTGTCGTGATCTGAGCTGTGAGCTGTCGTTTTGAGTATTCTGTCATTGGTCTGTCTGAGCTTTCCATTGCACTCGTTCGCCATGCTGATAAGCTGCATGCACTATATTGTACTACCACTTTTGTGATATGCAGGATGGCATAGCAACATGTTCTATAAACATTAATGTGATTGTTATGTATTTTAAAAGATAAGGGATTGCATGAGGTAGGAAGAACTGTCTCAGCAGAAATGTGAAGAAACTGCTGCAGCTACATACAGGATGTCCCAGTACCTACGTTAAATATTTGTAACGAAGGCATGCAGCCAACAACATTTCGCTCCATTATGTCTCCACGGCCTCATGTAGTGGGCTTCATTTCTTATGAGCTTTGTCATGACGAGCTTTGAGCAAGCAGCTCAGTAAGTTACCCAGTCAAGGCCACTTAAGGCCCTGTGCCATGGCTCGAAAAAGAAATCCTGATGAAATTACTCGACGTTGACTCAGCCATATCGATCATCACAAGCTTCGCAGATAAAAAAAGAGTGAACAACTACATGTTCCCCGTCTGACCTATTGAACATGCTTTTGCTCCCCATGCGACAAGAGGAGGTTCGCAAGCTGAGCCAAAGCAACTGCAGGAGCAGAGAACAACAACAACAAAATGTAAAGGAGAGAGGGTAAGATTGGGGGTGTAATTGGCGACAGATATATTTGATGCAGATCAGCATGCAGCAACCCTCTTATCTGTGATGCTGCCCTGCAAACTTTTTTATAACCACTTTCCCCCCTAGGTTTGTGTAGAGTTACTCACAACCCCTCTCTAAGCACGGATGGAGTGAAGACACGCTGAATTCCCTATGCGCGGAACTGTAGAGGTGCCACAAGGCATCATTTTCTGGGTATCTTTGTGACTATACTTGGTTCATGAATTACGATCAGACTCGTGGCAAAATGGAGCAATGTTTAGATGGGCTTCTCTTTGGTGCCGTGCAAATGTAGTCTTAACTAGGGAAATTTCGTTTTTGATAAATGATTTGATAAATTTAAATAAAACTTCAGAACAAATTAATCCTTCTGAAACATCACAAGGTGATAAAACAAAATGCGATCAAATACGAATGACTGCATGTGTCTACGTAGCGACTTTTCTTGTTGTTTTCTGTAATGGGTGCCTGTCATCTTACAGTGTTGCAGCTTTTTCTTCATGTTTATGCTGTGGCCATTTTACAATACCTTGCCTTATCGTTTAAGACGGGTAACAGTATGAAAAATTAGGCTTCTGCATTGCCTTTGTGGTTTTGTTTTCGGTACAAAACATTATCTTATTTGTAATGTGCCTGAGAAAGTATGCTCGTTCATTCAAGCTAACTTTCTTTACCTATTTAATGATATGTCATATTTGTGTGAATGTGTAAAATGCTACATAAACTTTATCCTTCAGAGCAGGAAACTGTTTTGACATTTTGTTCGTTGTCAATAACACACAATTTGTTTACTTATTGTGTACCTGAAAGAGCATGGTCCAGTTCTGCTATAGCTGCTTCTTTAATTTTAGACAAATTTGCGAATGCACGAAACGAGCATAGAACAGTACTTGCCAGCTTTCTAGAGCAGAAAACTGTTGGAACAGCTAAAGTTCTACTGTGTTTTCACTCTTCCGCTCAGGACAGTTCTATGATCCATAATGGGCCAGAACAAGAACGCTAGTTCATTAGCAAATTTCATTGATTTAATTGTACAGGTTATATTCCATTTAGTGTAACATTGCCTTATTTTGTGTTCACTTTTCTAAAATGGTTTGCACACGTGTCAAAGCCATCTACTTTATTGTGCTAGAAAATATGTCAAACGTAATAACTCCTTGTTGATACAGTGGTTTCAGTCCCGCTAAATTGTCATTATGATTGCCTATTCAGTGTCTTTGTGCTACAATTGTACTTACCCTGCCACAACTGTGGCCAAGTGAGCTTTACTGTTCCCTGTCGACACAGAGAGACTACAATAAACCTGTCTGTATTTTGTCTTTTCCGTCACAGGTTCATGACTGTATAAGCTTACAAGCACGGGAATTTCTCCAAATTTAAAAACCGCAGCTGACACTTTCGTAGTTGTTGTTGCCCATGCCGAATTTTCATGCCCAGGCCTGGTCCAAGACTACTTTCTTTGAGTTATCTGCCCGAGCGATGACCGCTATGTGAATGCGATGTCCGTCATAAGCTAGACTTTCTTCATGACTTACTCGCCCGTGCGGCGCCCGAACGCTTCATGTATGTCCCGTACGCGTATTTCCACACCCTGACCGATACGGGACGGCGGCGGCGGCGGCGCCTGCCTGAAACCCGGAAAACCTGGTGCGTTGCTGTTAGCTACGCCATGGCGGCTGCTATGCTTGGGGATCATGTTGGAGGTTCGGAGCGTTTACGTTTACGCGGATGGCTGATTAGCAGATAGATTTGTTAAGGGGTGAAGTTGATTGTGATAAGCTATGTGCATGTTCCTCTAACAGTTTATACTTTGCGAACATGAGACAACGAAGGGCCAATTTTTTCAGTGAAGTGTGTATGTCAGTGACGTTGTGCTGCAGCTTCGTGTGGTGGTGGCGTTCAGAAGGAAGAAAGCGAGGTTTGCCTGCTCAAGGATGCCATGAATACGCAGTATTCGAAAAAGAAAGTGCGAACAGTGAAAAAAACGAATAGCGGCTAAAGCTTTATTGCGTGTGAGCACCTTCGATGGAGTGTAACAGAGAGTGTAACAGATGGTAGACGGCGGTGTGCAGTCGGGTCCTGCGAACACATTCACATGGTGTCTTTTTTTCTTTCTGTGCAGCCATTGCACCACAGTGAAAGATGCATATCATGGTGCAACACATATTCCTCGTGAAGTACACTCATGAGCACCAAATATTGTAACATAAATGTGCTTTACATTCTATATTCGCACTCAATATTAGACTTATAATATTAGATAATAAGTTAATTATAATATTAGATTTCTGTATCGGATGCAACCAATTGGTCTGCATCCAGTTTAGTTCATGATTGAAACATCTTTGAAATTCAATGAGAATTGGTTTAAAGGGGTTGGGACACTTTTATAGATGTGGTTCATTACATCATAAATGCATCGTACTGCATGTCACAATACTGTGAAAAGGAATTATTATTGTACATGTCATACTTAGCGAGATGCAAGCCCTTGAACACACTCATGAGCAAAGCACAGACATAAGAGAGCTCAGAGTCGCGTCCATTCCAACTGGCAGACTTACCTCCCGTGCGCTTCCTCACTAGACAACAAGATGGAGGAGAGCACTTCGTTTGCAGCCAGCTGTTGTCAGATAATGGCAAGCATATAATTCAAGATGGGGAGTATTTACTTGTGAAGCAAGATTTGTGTGTGCTTCTTTTTAATTACTTGTCATGCGTCTTGTTCGCACAGTTAACGTAGAAGTAAACTTCCGATACGTACGCTCGTCACCTGGCTCTTTCATCCCCTCCATCTGTGTCACAAAGGTGCCCATTTTCTTCTCTCCTATTACACTCTCCACTGGAACATTTTCAATGCAGCTTCACAGCAATGCAAACAAAAGTCTTTTACGTTTATCTGGAATAACAAGGGGTGACCTCTCACAACACCTTTAACTCACATTCCAGTGGCACTAATTCTGGCATCCCTTCTACTGTATTTGTGAATCATGTAGGGAGCCTCCTTCGCTCTTGGTCAGCAAAGTCAAGGATGGTCGTATGACAATGAGGAGACCCGAGACTTAAGAAGATGGGTTCACAACCATTACAATCACACTAGTTCTTTTTTATTTCCGTGTTAGCGCCGTGAAGCAACTGTGGCTATGAGCAGCGTACAGACGTTGACGGATGGAGAGAGGACAGCAGGAAGGAGTGGGGGACAGTTGGGTTAGTATGCATCCTGGGCAGACTTCAAGGGGAACTGTGCTGACATTTGTCTGGAAAGTCTTCGGAAAACAGGGAAAACCAGTGACAGGATTCGAACCTGTGTCACCTCCCAGTCTCGGCGTGGAAAGCAATCATTTTAATCACTATGCTGGTACATTCACACTTGTGAACTTGTAAACAGCAAGTGAACTCGTATCGCACTTGCACAAGGAATGTAACGTTTCTGAAACCCATTTTCTCTCAAACTGATGCATCATGTAAAGAAAGGGACTGATGGCATTGGTTGCTTATGAACTCACTGGAGACAACTACATGTGGCAATTGTGTTAGCAAGCCATTCTTTGTACTCATCCTCCTCTCAGGACGTTTCTTAGTATATAAGTGCGGTGTGCCAGTAAAATTTGTTGCTGTGTTTGAGAAATTGTTGCCAGTTAATCTTCCCTTGACTCGGGTCTCCTTGTCATCGTGAACCAGCTTGTCTGCGCCCCTTTCACTGTTATCGATTGCACCCTAGTATGCAGGCTACTGCGCTATATTCTTAGATTTTTGCAAAAAGTTAGAATTGTATCACAAAATTGTGCGCAATGCTCAAAGATTTCTGGGAGTGTAGGGGTGTACTATGAAAATGTCTATGCCAAAGACAAGACACCAACAACTACTAACCAGGGGCTCTCTTTTTCATACAAATCTAATTCATTATTGTCTAATAATTTTATTACATTGTCATGCAAGCTTTGTTTTATGAGAAACTGCTTGAAACTATTCTGTATTCTATATATCATTTGCAAGAAGCATGCTATGAATATAGCCAGTGCATGTACATTGCTCAAGAATACTACACAGACACTTTCATTGAAAGAGAGAATTCTTGTAGGCCTGTAAATATTAAAAAGCACTTTGATGCAGCATTTTGTCTCAGATACCTATGAAAAGGAAAAAAACTGAGATAACTTGGATTAGAAGCACTTACGTAGCCTGACTTACGCTGGACCAAAAATCATCAGAGTGTACATCCATTTCTCCCATATCGCTACACTTGTGAAGCTGGTACGTGTATACGTATCAGCTTCACAAGGATACTGTCACTTAATTTTATTTAACTGTTAATTGGAAACTAACCTTGACTATTATAAGTTTTGGATGACTTGAATTGTCGATCCAGAAGAACATTGTGTCAAGATCTATTTCAAAATAGTCAGTCGCATTTGATGTGGTCACGTGATACCCTCAACTTAGTTTTTACATTTGGCTGGCGTCACCACAGGTTGAGCCTTACCTGGAGCTCTCTGCTTCGTCAGCTAACATGTGATGTGTTATCCTTGTCAGAGAGGTGGAATTTACCCGATGAAAGGAACACATTACAAACTTTAAAAGCGATAAAACTCCGTGCCGGCAAACAAATAAAAGAACGTTCATTTGTTTCCCGTAACGGGGGTTTTATCGCTTTTGAAGTGTGAAATACCGAACAGCCCAATTTTTAAAGAAAGAAGGGAGAGGGTGCAGGCAAGCTGGTATAGACTCATGATGGGGGACCGAGAGACACGGAACAAGAGAATTTGTCGCCCATCCTTCTTGTTCTGTGTCTCTCAGTCCCCTGCCATGAGCCAAATTTTTAACAATTTTTTACACGTTACAAGTTACGGTGCTGTGCAAAAAAATTAAGTTACTAACAAGGTTAGAGGTAATCAAGAATGAATGCATTACTTTGGAAAAGTAACTAGTTACCTTCAAGTTACTTGCTACTTGCTTGACACATTTTACTTCCTGACCTTTTTATAATTCAGATACTGATGTTGCAATGGATGATTCAAGATGTTCTTCACTAGCTTTGATACAATGAATTGATGCCAATCTTCAATATAATAAAAGAAACTGTGTCTTCATGTGCTTTCGTAGGTTTGCATTTCATGATTCTGGTTGTGCAATAAATTTCTTTAGTAGAATACAAAGTAGACATCAAAATTTTAGATTCAGTGAATCATTAGGAAAACTAAGCAAGTCGTTTGTGCCCAAATCAAACGACTGATTCTGCCGATTCGAAAAGCGAATGGGAAGCGAACTACAGAAACTTAGCAAATCGGAGGAATCGTTCATTTCCAAATGTATTCCATGTGGATTTGAGTAGCAACTGGACCGTGGTGGATCATTTGCATGTTTTCTTGTTGTATAAATGACATACCACTTTCACTACTACCGTACTTCCAGACTTTTTTCCCAGTTGAGTCGAACTACGTCGGCCACCGTGTTGTCAAAGCAGACGCCGGCACAGTTGGGAGACTCGATCTAACGTTGATGAATCAGGATGATGCAAGAGGCAGTTTTACTTTCAAAAGGAATAACCACCCGCGTGCGGGTCTCTCTCGGCAGTTACCCAAACAGGAAACGACACAGGGATGAGCACTTCGCGTAGCTTTAATGCGCCTTGCATGTACACACAACTTTCTCACATGGACTAGATGTTCTGGCTGACTACGTCTTCTGACTACATGGTTTAAGTAGTTAGAGATGTAGTTAAAATACATTGCAGTAGTTGAAGAAGTAGTTTTAACTACCTCCCCTGAAAAGTAGTTGAACTCCTAGCTAAACTACTCTATCGTGAACTAGTTAGTAGTTATAGTTAAACTACTGTAGAAGTAGTTAGTGGCCATCACTGCCAGTTACACCACCTCTTACCGGAAATCGGAGTGTGTGGTTCGAATCCCAGAGCCGATCTCTCTTATTGAACTGCCATATGTTGTAAGATTGAGCTTGTGCAACAACAAGGAAGCAGAGTCAAGCTGTGCACAAATCTCCCATGCCATTGTAGAGGTAGAATCCAGCTTGTGTTACCCTGAGTTACTTTGGCAAAGTAACCTGAAAAAGGAACAAGTTTCTCAAAAAGTACTGGAGCTGAAAAGCAACAAGTTAGGTTAAGAGCCTACACAGCTCGCCCTTACAGTCCCGCACTGTAGTCAGTTTATAACCAAACTCTAAATAAAGTCTGTCCTCCTCTCTAAAGAGTTACGAGAGAATGTAGCCTATTAATCGGTTACCCCCAATGCTGACTCTTGTCGTTGTTATCATCCCGGAAAGAAGTCACACAATGGGCTAACAAGCCTCTATGTTCACACGTTTACTGGTCAAAACATAAGGGTTAACTGAAAAAATATCCAATACAATTAAACTCACTTGACCTCATATCGAGCATATTCAAACCATCATGTCACTATTTCCTCAGCTATGGCCTGCCAGTGAGCTTCGGGACATCTAATGAAAGTAGGCCATCACCAAGTTGAGAGTAATCTCAGAGAAGTATGAGCCTCAGATTACCAACTCGAAGTTATCTAGTGCATACTTCACTTCAGTGTAACTGGGTGTTTCATATGTTGTGCTCCCATTATGTCCAAACAAAAAAGCTGCAACTTGTCGGACATGAAGACAGTGTTGATCTCATTAAGATGCCTGAGATCATGTTCCAAATTTCTTTGGCACTCGTCTGCCTTGATGTAACAGTGCCCCACACAATTTCAGTGTTGGGTGAATGTGTGCCTTGTCTTGAAGCTCTGTGTAGTGACACACCACTTTTGCAGCGATAGAAAGAAATGTGCTTCGATGAGCTGTATGAACCGAGAGTAATAAATTGTAGGATTGTGCGAAAACTGGAGAATGGTGTGAACAGGGATTAGATGCCAGCAGTGATAGTTGTGCTACATTGTTCAACACACTGCATGGAACAGTGCAGTGCATCGCAGGTTATCCTGAATTAGTTATCTAGTAACATGGCAGTGCTGCAGTGGTAGTGGAGCTAGCACTCTCCTGCGTGATGTTCATGTACTGATGGGAGCAGATTATGAATAATTTTTATTTTTATTTAGCAATACTGCGAGCCCGTCTCGGGCCCAAGCAGGTGTCATTACAATAATCAAAAGCGAGCACAATACACAACTAGCAATGACGTAAAAAAAAGAAAAAGAAGAATGGTTAGAAGCACAAGACTTTCAGTGGTTGCAGCAAGCTTTGCATAGTGTACAATGTTAGTTGTAGATCAATGACAAACTAAGTTACCACCTGAAATGATCTGTGTGCTGCCTTTCCTCAGGTCATATCTACTAAAAGTATCCATCACAAGGGTCAAATTAGCAACAGCAATGAGAATTATCTGCCACCTGTGGTGAGACAGGGTGGATGTTCTTGATTTGAATGTTATTGTCAACACAGTGATGAAGACCAATACGTCACCAATGGCTGCTGGAAGTGGCGTGAAACTGGGAGATTTGGTTTCTTCTTTGGGTTTTCGTCTGTCCGATACATTGTGTATTGCAGGTGTTACATTGAGTAACGTATATGACGTTGGCCGAGTTGCAATCGAAGTTTCCCATTACCTTTGCTTTGAATAGTGAGTTTTAATCTATGCGTTAAATTACCCATTAAGTAAATTAGTTTCTGTTAACTTTTCTGTAATCTGTCGTCCATGTCTTATTATCTTACTTTTATTTATCTTTATTTATTTATTTTTTGTATTCTTATTACCTTTATTTATGTTTATCTTTTATTACCTTTAGGAAAAATATGCAGACAACACATTTTAGGGAAGTTAGGAATACTAGATTATTTGACAGGGAGACATTTACACACCATACTTAACGCTAAATGGAAAAGGGTCGACGCTTTGACAGCGGCACGTATATACTGTCTTCGTCAGGATGAAGACAGTGCCACTTAATAATAACTCAAAGTTCTAAACTATAGCTTCAATTATTGCCATCCTTCGTGATGAATATACTGTATTTATATCTACATTTTGAGAATTTTTTATATATTGATATATTGATTCTATATATTGAGAATATTGTATATGTGTTCGACCCGTCCGATGCGAGTCCTGAGGTTCTCTCTCCCCGCTTTTATCACACACTGTGTGAGCCATTGCTGGCGCTTTTTTTTAGCCAATTCCCCTGTCTTGGCCTTGGCTGGTATTCCTTATACTTCACATGTGGGAATGCACATGAGGAACATGTAGTTTCGTTTCCTGTTCCAGAGCGTAGGTGCTTTTCCCCTCTCTCCTTTTTTCCTCTTTTCTTTTTTGTTATCCCCGCCTGTCTGTTTTCACGTCACCGCTGGTACGTTACATAGATATGTCAGTTCTCAAAGTGGACTAGGTTGAGTGCAATTGACTTGACAATTACGTGCATCGGAGCAGCGCGCGGACGCAACTGAACCCGAATTACGCAATCCGGAGCAGAATCAAAGCGCGGGCGGAAGGTGAAGAGACGCCGAACAAGCTGCATGAGCGCACCTTGTTTGATGTATGCCGCCCTCAGTTTTGCACTTTGCGTCATTTTAGCTCCTGCGATGACTGAGGGTAAAACGTTCACCTGCGTACAAGACGAAAATCTCAGCACAGAAGAACTGCAAGTTTTCCGTGCGGATTTGAACAATGAAGCGGACGCAACTGAATGGCTTCGACAGTACAGAATACGGACCAACACCTCGTGGATCGTGTACAAAGTCTCCAAGCCGTACGGTGAGCGTTCAAGGTAGGAATGAAACGGAAGATGCACGAGGAAAACGACTTGGTCCATTCTGAACGCGATGTTTCTGTCGCATGAGCGCACGTTTGTTTCAGACTGTTGTCGAGTTCTGCTTTCTTAAAACAGCAGCAGTATACGAATTTGCGTTCGACGGATAAGGAAACCTTGATAGTGAGCGGAAGGCGAACGCATTTCGTTGAATTGAACTTCCACGAAACAGAACTAATAATCAACGACAAAAAGGGTTCGAAATGTATGTAAGATCGTATGCAGATGTATGTAAGATAACAGTGGATCGCACAGGTTCAGGAGGGCAACAGGCAGAGAGAAACAGCAGTATTGCAAAACATTTTAAGAGACAAGGGCCTAGTTAAACTGGCTTGCAATTGCTAAAGAGCAAGATATGCAGCAACAATACAATCTATAAGAAAAAGAAAAATGTGCACCTTGCTAACGGGAGCCAGTCGGCCCCACAGGTATTCAGTCCTGGGACAGTGGAGACAAGACTCACAAAAATGTGTGTAATCATGGCAGAATGGCAAAATATGTCCCAATGTAGGCAGTACGCATAATAGTGTGAACTACAAATTTTCTCTTTCCCTTTCCTTTTACAGAATGGTGTTCCATAAAATCTGGAAATGCCAGCATAACGAGAAAAACAAAAGTGAAAAAAGCAGAGCAACACGTTGCCAGGCAACAATTGATATAAAAATCAAGGTGGTTACGAAGAAGACTCAAAAGACGGATGCATTTCTTCGAAGCAACCCGGTTCTAGCTGGAGTGATAAAGCTCTTGCCCTCACACAACCACAGCACAGAGTGTGCCGATGCTCTCCGTCAGCTTCGATGTGAGCCCGAGACGAAAGCCAAGTTTTTGTCATACTTTGATGATGGGCTTACTCCTGCAGAAGCAATTAAGCTCCACGAGAGCAAGTTGAACATGGAGGACAATGGTCCACTATTGTTGGCAAACAGTTCACTTAACCCTATGCCAAGAACTGTTTACCACTGGCATGATGTGTGGCGTAGAGACCACTTTGGCACTACTGTGGATCCCTTGGAGAAGCTGAAGAGTAAAGTTCTGCTCTATGCTGAACAAGGTAGGTAGGTTCAGACTACATGCCAATTGGCTATTGTGCAGTACACTTGTCATAGGGAGCATATGCTAAACTGGTCCCCCATCATTGCAGAAGTATGTTTGCTCAAACCATAATTCATTTACATCTGTATTTTTACAGATTTTGCCGTGTAATTTTTTCAATGATTCATATGCTATTCAGCAGTACCTTTATCACAGCTGCGTGAAGGTTTCTAGTTATAATACATGTACAATAAGGCAGGCGTATACTTTTACCCTTTTGTGACCAGTAGTAGGTCTACCATGACGCTTATGCTTGCTATTACAGTGCACTTTTCTCTACACTGGTAATAAGTGTGCGGTATCTGAAGACTGTGTAACTGGAAAACATGCTCTGCAAATGTAGAAGCAATAATTCACAATGATTTTGCAGGTATATTAGTACACACAGCAAGATCTTCAGATAACAGTCTCTGGGCAGTACTCATCATTACACCTATCATGAAAAGAGCACACAGACTGCAAGCATCAGGGGAAATCATTTTTATTGACTCTACTTCCGCCTGTGATGCAACACACAGCACAACCACCCTGTTTCTGGTAGCCACAAATGCTGGAGCTGTGCCCATAGCTGCCATCATCCATAACTCTCAAAGTACTCAGGGGTACTGTGAAGCATTTAGATTGCTACAGCAACATTATCCTAACTGCTTCGGGGGACTAGAGGTATGTAGAAAAATAATAAAACCTACCAGTGGTACCTGTAGTCTAGATAAGTAATGTAATTATGCTTTTGGTCATGTACTTTTTTAGTGTGCTGTCTCAACATAATAGCCCGCTCCCTTCTCCTCATAATAGCCTGTCTGCAGAACAGAGAACACAAAATACGAACAATTGGACTGCATGTGTATCAGGCACAAAAAAGAAAAAAAAAGGAAAAATATTTAGTTTGCATCTAACAAAATACCACATTTTTCAGGTGTATATTTTGAACAATCAAGACACCTAAAAATACTTCCAAATACAGTCGACCCACGTTTATCCGAATACTGCGCTATCCGGTCAAAAAAGTATGCGGACGGATTTCTCCCCATGTATTTCGCCCTCGTTTATTCGGACTTCAGCTTCCGGACTCGGACGAGAATTCCAGGGAACAAAAGTGACTAATACCCAACAACCAGCTTCAGTTATCCGGTCATTGTCCACGAATGACACTTGGCCCACACCTAGTCAAGAGAGGTCGAGGACCGTGGTCGTGGCCTCCTTTTTACTGACACAAAGACGGTGTTGCTAGGAAGAATTTTCTCTCTTTCCAACTATGCACGTTACACAAAGTAATCCACTGAGCAGTCTGGTCATTTCAGACTGAGAAGGTCCGCAACGAGGACCCCTGCGCTGCAATCACAGATGACGACATCGTCAGTGTCGTCGTTTCCGATAGTGTTCATAAAGAATCTGATGATGAAAGCGTGGCTGCACCAGCTGTGACGCTAGGAAATGCACGAGCGGTACTGAGAACAGAGAGAGAGAGATATTATGGGTTTAATGGCACAAAGGCAACAAAGACCATAGAGCGCGAAAACTATGGTGAGTGTGTGGTGGTGGGAGATGATGTGAGAACAGCGCTATTTTTTTTTTTTTTCGTGCAACAGAACAATATTTCGTAAGTCAATGCCATTAGCAAAGGTTTGCAAGAACTGGATGCGTGTATTAGAATGAAACATATGACAATGAATAGTTTTCCGTGTAATGGTCAACAAAGGCGTCCTTTTAGGATCACTCTGGATTTTCGTGTTTCACTTATCCGGTTTCCCCGCTATCCGGACGTTTTCACAGGAAACGAAGCCGTCCGGATAAACGCGGGTCGACTGTACAATGATGCCATGAGCATAGTACTTTCAGCTCAAATGCCTCTGCTCTATACCTGAGTATTTCAAGAACATTATGCTGTAAGAAAGTGAGGAGAAATATGCTAACCACAACACACCTATTGGCACATCAAACAAAACTATAAGATGATAGTAACGAAAATCTCCAACCAATGTACAGGATGGGGCTCCCCAACGTTTCGGAGCCAGTTCGGCTCCTTCCTCAGTGGTGACTGTAGTGGCTGTTGGCAGCAGCGTCCTTGCCGTGGTTCGAATTTCGTGATTCGTCGGATTGTTTTTCAGTCACGTGACGGAGGCCGCTGATGTATATGCTGGGTAATGCTCCAACAGATCGGTTAAGGTTTCCAGGTGTGGATTGTATATGCCAGGACTCTACAAACATTCTTTTGGTCTGATTACACTCAAGATCGATGATGCAGGCGTTTTGAAAGTCGAAAGCAACTTTCAAAATGCCTGCAATCATAACAACTGAACAATTTTTGAAAAAAATAAAAATAAAAGCACATGCTATATTTGTGTTCTCCTTAACCCTTACCCTCGTAATCAAAGAGTTACGTATCAAGATTAACGGATACACCATGGATGGCTCCGATATTGTAGCCCATCATAAAATATTTGCTATGGACTACAATAATGTCTTGAGCATTTTTGTACCACATCTGCTAAATTTTAGATGCCTGGGATTGAGGTTGAGTAGCAGTCGCTAGCACAGTACAGCCTTCATTGAGGCTTCTGCAATAACGTCACGTTTGGTCACTTGGCTCATGAAAACACATTGCCGCCCAGGATTATAGTAGGAGGGCATACAGTGAGTTGTTGCGGAAAGCATGCAATACCAATATGTAACCATGAAGTTTGGATATGAAAATAGTCTCTTAACATATACAAAATTATTCTAACCACTAATTTTTGCAAAGTTGCACATGGACAGTGTAAGCATGCACAGTTTGATTTCTTTTTTTTTTTTCGCGCTCTAGGTTCTCTATGCAAACTCTGAAGAGGAGCTGGAAGCAGCAACAGTGAATCTTCATGGTCTGTCTCATCTAGGATATACTGCAAGATTCAGAGCTATGTTTGAAAAAAAGGAGGAATGGGTGATGTTTTTCAGGAGCACCACTACAATCCGAGGACATAATACAGATAATTTTGCAGAGGCATGCATCCGGATTTTAAAAGACATCATTCTGAATCGTACAAAAGCCTTCAATGCTGTTGCCCTTGTCGACTTCATCAGTACTGTATGGGAAAAATATTTTGAAGGACGAATACTAAAACATGCAAACAGCAGAGTCGCTGCCCATCATCTGCTGTATCACCACCTCGTCAACAAAATGCCAGAAAGCGCAGCAGACAACATTGTATGTCTGGACGATCAAGTATACAGTGTTCCAAGTGCTAAACAAGATGGATGCCCTTACGAGGTCTGGGCCGACACTGGAGTGTGCAGTTGCAGAAACGGACAACAGGGCGCCTTCTGCAAACATCAGGCAATTGTCCATATGCGTTATGGTGGAACGTTCCCAAACGCTCCTGCATTAAGTGCTGATGATCGCCTTGAGTTGGGGAGGCTAGCCCTTGGTGACAAATGTCCACCCTATGAGTTTTTCTGCGGGTTCCAGGAGAGCATGGACGACCCACAGACACAATTCCCGGTGGTACATGATACAGACCAACAAACATGTGCATCCCCTTCTCTAGATGTACAGCCATCAACATCTGGCTTCAGCGAACCAGATTATGTTGATCAGGTATGTATTTAAATCATATGGTTCTTTACAAATACCAGCATGTGAGGCTTTTGCTATAACTGTGACAATGCATTTGGGTACATTAGGGCACACGCAAGGGTGGAAGAATCAAGGTTCAGCCAACAGCTATAGGAAGAAGGCGTAAAGGAGTCACAAGGGGATCAAAGAGGATACCAGCTGGTCGACCTCCAAAAGAGCCTGTATCAAAGAAGGCAAAGAAGCGATGCCACACACTGAGCTCCAGCATAAAAATGAATGTTCCCCATGCAAAACAGCATGGTCAAGGACATTAGACCGGAAAATATAAAATAAATAACACAACGAAACGCTTGAGTTAAAACGCCATGCACCTATGATATGAGAACTAGATTCTCTCTTGCAATGCCTTGAAGCACTTTCTGGTACATCCTGAAGTCATGTATGTAGTTTCAGTTTCGTCACCATTCAGAAAAGCAGCTTTAGCCTCCTCCTTCCTTGTTTCCTCTGAGCCTCAACAAAACTGTAAATATGCATATTAAGTGTGACCTTTCTCGAAGCTTCAGATGAAACGAGGGATTCGAAGAGATACGACGTCGAAGCCGTGCAGGCGTATTGCACGCATATATCAATAGTCGCACGGCATATATCCTCGCGTATCATGCCGGCGTTATTTCTTGTGGACGACACCAAAACTAAAACTCCCTAATTATTCGCGTCGATACAGAAAGACCTTTTCAACTTATTATTCAAAGGACGACTGCTGATTCAATTATCACTACGTTCATGTATCGAACCGCGATCTTCTTACCTAGTGCATCAAGATCATCTTGTTATGTAGTAAGAGTTCTTAGCCATAACGAAGGCTTGCTACTCTTCAAGATCGTCACATCCACAGGAGCGAAAGTTGGTGCCTTCAGATAACGCAGATGGGCGAGGCTAGATAACACAGACACTACAGTACACTACACTACACTACAAAACACTACACTACCTTGCTAGACCTAACAAAAAACTGCCTTGTTTTCACTGTTTTCACCTCGGTGCCTTCGCCCCCTGTCGTCTGCAAATGCGTCTTATTCTTCTCCGTTCAGAACCGTCTCGCGTTTTCCGGGTTTCAGGCAGGCGCCGCCGCCGCCGCCGTCCCGTATCGGTCAGGGTTTGGAAATACGCGTCCCGTACCTGGCCTACACCCACAAAACCCTCGGCATTCCCAATGTGAACTCTACTTAGGAAAAGCAGTCTAACGTGCTCATCCGGTCACGTGGTCTGGGGCAAAATGCATCCTCACTTAATAGCATGCCTCAAAGAAAATAGTCTTGGACTATGTGTAATCTCACAGCTCGATTTTATGCACAGCATATCACATGTTTTGCATCAAAGCATACTACAAAGTCACACATGTTTGGATCGGTGCCTTGGATGTTTTGGTGTACGGCATCCCAGGCATGCAGCAATGGCGAAGGGCAAAAACGGTCTCTCGTGATCCTTACAACCTCCACTCCTCAGGTTCTCCATTGGCTATATGAACCTTCACCGAGAACTTCCGTGTGGCCAGAATACTTACAGAGCTTTCCGGTTCTGGCTGGTGAAACCTCTGTATTAAATGTCCATGGGGTATTGCTTTTTTTCTTTCTTCATATACATGTATACAGGTACATTGCGATATGTGTACATGTATATGAAGAAAGAAAAAAAGCAATACCCCATGGGCATTTAATACAGGGTTTCACCAGAGCTGGCAAGCCCTGTAAGTCTGCCCACGCGGAAACGCTCTATTATAAAAAAGGTACAGATATTCTGTACTTTTACCAAGTTTTCTGTAATCTGCACAGTGCTTCTGTAAATACACTGAACAGAAATTCTGTAAAATTGCTCTGTAATCAAAAAGTACGGATATTCTGTACATTTACTAAGTTCTCTGTAATTTTGACAAGGTTTCTGTAAATACTATGAACAGACATTCTGTCAAATAAACAGATCGCTCTGGGCGTTTTTTTTTTCCAGAGCTTTTTCTGTAAAAAGAGCCCGATATTTTTTTCAGTGTACCGTCCACATATTTCCCGGGGTGGTAACACCATGTACACCCGTCATAGCCTTTATACTGTTTCCGGCTTAACACCATGGCCCGGGCTGGTGCATCAACAACACACGCCACTGCACGGATGGTTGACAGAATCATTTCATCGGTGTGGAAGTTCCTCCATGGAACTGGACCCATATCGTTGAATTTGTCAACGAAAGCCTTCAGGAGTAGCATGTTTGGATGTGCTTTTGAAAACCATAGGCCTGCGACAATAATGTTATACCAGCGCGAAGGTAGCGGAAGTTCATTCGGCATGAGTTGGATGGGCCACAGAGATGACGTTGTTGACTTGAAAACTTGGAAGCCATCACTATTTAAAGTAACGGTCAGGTCCATGTCATGGCAGTTGACGCTTTTTTGGACATTTTTGTAGTAGGTGCCATCAGTGATGTCACGCAGTTCTGATGATGACAGCCTTGAACTTATTTTCCTGGTGTTCTCCAGGATAGAAACTGAAAAACGTTTCATCAGTGGCTGCAGCTGACCCTTTATGTTTAAAATGGCAAAGAAACTACCAGCTGCTGTAAGATCTGCCACGTCATACTTAGTGCTGCATATGTGACATGTCAGGGATTTATCTGTTGTTTTGCTTGACTGCGCAAGTACAGCTTCACACGCCTCACACAGATAATGGAGATCCAGAACGCCTCTTTTGTTCTTATTCCATAGCTTACACAGCATGTACTTACTGATTGGTAGCACCCTGTCTCCGAGCAATACATTAATCAATTTAAGAAGTCCATATGCCTGAGTCCTAGAGAGACCAGCAGTGACAACAATGGTCACAATAAGTAGTAGGGCTTGCGCTTTTGTCGTCGTTTGATGTGGCAGAGTCTCTGAGTACTCCTCCATAAATTCAGCCATGTCGATGATGTCATCCTCAGGGTCTTCGTGAAAACTATCTTCAGGGTCAGTGTCAGGTTGAGATGATTCATACGGCTCAGAAGCAGTCTCATCAATGTCACAATCATCTTCGAAAGCACTGTGTTCACTGAGTGTGTCATCGCTAACAGCAACGCCGACATCTGTGCTGCCTGAGTCCATGAGATCAACACTGTCCTCTTGATCTGGGCTGTGGTCACTACAAGGGGGTGATGTCCCATGATTGTCATGTTCCTGCTCAGTGCCTGTCTCAGAAACGTGCTCAGCCATCTCCTGTGCCAAGGAAGGCTGCTGTAGTTCCTTGGAGGCATCCGCATTGTTGTTTGCAGCATTGTGTGCAGCTAAAGAGAAAGACGGAAAGTCATGGAACATTACTGCTACAAAGTAAATGGAAAAATGCAAATTTTCAACTTTTCATCATATTTCCATGATCATTATTAGTCTAGACACCGGAATTCTAGGTAATGCCTACTCTTTTCGGTTGAGTTTGATAGTGCGTTTTTGATGCAGAAGCTCGAACTAGTGATAAGAGAACCCATCAGCACTGACCAATGCCCAGAAATAAGCTTTGCTGTGCTAGGAAATAGGCTCAGGCTTTGCTGTGGGCAAGTCTGTGTAGGTAAGCGTGCGTCACACAGAATGTACATTTACAAATTTGGATATCGCAGGTTGGTACACTTCTTCAACACCGGCACATCTTAGCGCCAATTACAACAAGGATTCGTGCAACTTCCACAATACTTACCTCTTTTTCTCCGATTGTGAAGAGTTTGCCGTGGTATTACGAATGGTGGCTCCATGTAGCATTTTCGCTTTTTCCGCTCAGACATTTCTGCGCTTTTGTTTTGCTAGGTCACTGAAAAGCCATAGACGTCAAAACTGCGCAAAACTCACATCAGAACACCGGCCGAAAAGCTTGCCCACAGTTGCTACCATTCATGTTTACCACGCAGCTCGCAGATGAATTGTTTGCCTGCCTTCTCGTTCTGTATTCCTGCGCGGAATACTGCGTCGCGCTGATCCCAGACGGAACATATTGTTTCCCGGACATCTGAGATTGATCCTTACATCCGTGTCCGAGACGGGACACCCGCACGATGTCCCTCGGAGATCAGCCCTCGACAACGAAATTTCGTTAGCCCACGGACGTCCCTAAATGGATGTAGAAATTTCATGATCCGTGGGACGTCTATCTATGGACATTTGAACAGATCTTACTTCGTTGACACAGTCAAAAGCTTAAAGTCGATGTCCATGAGCACTGCTTGCAGCAAGAAAAGGGCAAAGGAACGCATGATAACAATAGCAATGGTGTCCCTATTTCCAATATGTGAACTGTGATAATAATATCAAAAATAGTTTGAAAATAGTTAATTATAAACTAAAAAGAACCAAAACTAGAAGAACTTTATCGGAACCGAAAACAAATATTGTTAACAATTATTTTGGAGATATACAAAACCCGAGCCGATCGGACGTCTCCATCCGCATGGCTGAATCAGTCTAGCCCGGCGCCATCTTTGTTTTTGTCAGCTAAGTGTTTGCGACTCATCTCGATTGTGAAAGGCTGGATCGCGGATAGGGAGCGCGAGCGTGCGGCAACCGGCCGCCATCTTACTGTACCCTAAACAGTCGCCCCAGCGATCATGGCAACTTCTTGCAATCACGGTCGTACCAACCGTACCGGCAAGAATACAGGGCTGAAATTTCTACAGGTGAGTCATTCTTTATTAAGGAATAAAAAGAATAAGTAGGCGTCCATTCTGTCCATTTATTTGACAATTATGAAGCGTTTTTCGCCCAAAACCACTACTGGGTGCAAGTTGTTTGATCGCTCTTCCGAATCGTTCAATCGAACACACTTGCATTTTACCCTGCGGCAAATACAGTTTGAGTGCATAATATGCTAGAGAGAACATGTTACACTACACTGATAGTGGTGTCATCAATATGTGTGAGCACTCGAGCGCTTTTCTGCATACATTGATAGCACGGTACACGGTGTTCTCTACGGAAGCAAGTGCACAGTCATTTCTTTGAATCACTTTCGCGCACAAGTTCAGTATTACGACGTAATGAGACCAAGAGAGCCAATCTTTTTCATGTATTGGTATTGTTCAGTGCCTCGGTTTGATTTGTGACAAAGAATCCTAGGTAACGGTGGTGTGGTGTGACTTGGATACCGCCTTTGTGTCTGAGCTAAGTTGTCAGCTTGTTGCGATAATAATAATTTGTAGCTTGTCGTGTTATTTGTAGCAGTGTTTAAGGCAAAAGTGGTCTCTCAATACAGGTTTCCTCACGGGGCTACCCAGAAGATCGTCTGTGCAGTTTGATGCGATCGAGCTTACAGATAAGTGTCATGTTCCTCATCCACGGGTTCCTACTTTACGGGGAAGAACCACCTCAGTGCATGCACATTTTCACATCATGAAACACATCAATTGAGAGAGTTTTATATACACCTTAGGCCCCTTCACCCAGCATTGTGTCTTGGTGATGAAGCTATAATTCTTTTTAGAACAGCGTTTACACGTTGAAATTTTTAAAAATTATCGGTATTGTAAATTCTGTTTTAAACTGATGTTTTAAACATTTATGCAATGCTCTTACTAAACAACATATTTATTTTTAACTAGTTGCATCCTAACCAATGTTCTCTCCGTCACAGCTGCCTCGACATACTCAAGAAATGGGTGCAAAACCTGAGCAGTGCCCACAAACTTCGATCACCGCAGCACCTCCAAAAAGTTAAAGCATATGTGTCACATGAGATTTTTAAAGGTATTCATAGTATATAATACCTTGTATTAACTGTTGTAGATCTAACCCACCTCTACAGTATACAGCCTCAGGAATTAAAACTTGTTGGGGAACTGTGATCATTGTTTTACTTAATAGGCATGCACATATACGCTATAAGAAGAAAATTATTTCTCGAGAATGCACTACTGTTGATCAGATTCATGCAGCTGTAGGTTTACCTTCGGCCTCTTGGAACTCTCTGTAGTTGCCTTAGCTACATCAGAAGTGTCCTCCAGCATGTCAACTGCCTGCAAAAATATTGACG
Source organism: Ornithodoros turicata (assembly GCF_037126465.1). Classification (NCBI taxonomy): domain Eukaryota; kingdom Metazoa; phylum Arthropoda; class Arachnida; order Ixodida; family Argasidae; genus Ornithodoros; species Ornithodoros turicata. The sequence goes on along the minus strand of NW_026999320.1, from coordinate 2,835,941 downwards.
TATTTAAGATGATGACACAGTTTGAATGATTTCAATGCAGGAAATTTGCAGTGGCAGGGCATGCCAGAGTGAAACCTACTGAATGGTGTCGAAGTGTCGGTTCCTTCAGGATAGGAATAGCTTAGATGGGAGCAAAAAGCTCGAAATTAAGTGTTGTTTGAATTAAGCAATTTGTAATATACTTAACACATAGGCAGCAAAACAAAAATTTAAAATTCAGCATGTATGAAAATTGGGTGCAACAAATTTACATAGTGTACCTGTACATTGTGACTCCTGAGATATATATTGTCATTGCAGGGAGGTCACAAAACAATGAACGTATTGTTTTTGTCACCTCCCTGCACATTCATTGTATCTTGAAATGCATATATGCAAGAATAAATATTGAACTTGAAAAATGTATATTATCGTTATTCATACAGCATAACATCACTTATCTTCTTTAGAAAAGCATATCGTGTTACATCTTTGTCACGCAGAATCCACAACCAAGAAAGCCATCTTCCACTAAACATCTCGTCTGACATGATTCAGTTGGTATCATTTCATAGACAGGGTCGACCAGGGCTCCAGTTTCAAGCTCCAAATCGTACATGTGTAGTGCAAGAGAGCCCTCGCACATTAAAATGTAAGATGGGAGTCACTGTTAATGGAAAATGACTCCTATGAGAGAGACTGACGCTGAAGAAAAGTGTGCAAACTGCGGAAAGTGTCATAGAAGATATTCAGAAATTTTGCCTGGTTTCGCGGCAGTGCTACCACACTCCCTTTTAGATGACGATGATAATGTCAGATGCGCAGCTGCATTTTTTGCAACGTGCTCCACATAACAAGCATGACAAAGTCAGCAGTGGATGGCGGGCCCCCATCCCTACGCAGCTTTGTTCACGCTGCAGTTCTATTCAGCAAAAGCATGTGAGTACGCGAGAATGACATTCAATTTCACCTGCAAATAATAAGAGCAAATGAAGGAAGAAACAAAAAAAAAAGAAGTGCTGTACTTCAAAAGGAGATAAGTCTTGTATCTCAAGGAGGCGTTACCACTTACTAAGTAACTTGATTAAGTTTACATCAATACTGGCCTAAGCGTGATCTAACTGCATGAAGTAATTATTTGGGCTGCTTCGGTGTGTCCATATTTGCGAGGCAAGACACCGCGGTCCTTCACTAAAAGACTCTTTCTGCGGTGATGCTTGATATAAATCACACTAAACGCATACACGGCTAAAACAACGGCTGTGATTCTACAGAACGATCTCTTTCTGCCATGCGAGTATATCTTCCCTTTACATTTTTTTTTTGTCCAGAACGCAGCACGGGAGATTATATACATTGGTTTTGTTAACCTCACATCGTTTCTTATTGAAATATTGGCTGGGAAACGTGCTGTCCAAGCAGCACACAATATTGGGCCCATATTGGCTGGTCATTGGCGATGCGGGTCCAATATGGGACCCGTTTCGCCAAGATTTCCCCATATTGGCTGAAAATGGGCAATATGGGCCCCATATTGACTGAACAGAAAATGGTACGTACCCGTGTTGCACAAATGCCCAAGCAGCACGGCAAGATTGAACGTTGAAACGTGTGAAATACTCAATCCACTACATCGTTACATCCAACAACTTCCCGCATATGATACACATTGTTCGAAACAGTCAACGTACGTGGCAATCCCAATGTAACGTTCGCTAGAATTCGACAACTCAACATTCCACCTCTTGAAAGTCGCCGCCATCTTCCATCGCGATGCCAATGCCAATCGGTCGAGCCGACTGACAGCAAGCGGGTTGTTTGAGCGAAATCACGCGTCCTACAACTAATGCGCATGCGCGACAGCCCGAACGGACGTTTCATAGGACTAAAATGTCCCTGGGTGCTGTAATTATAACGAAATTGCGGCAGGTCAAGTAAAAAACACAATGTTTGATAGGAAGGGATGGCTATTCTCTAAAGTAAGGTGATTTCAAGTTGCTGCAAGCAGTGTAAATTGTTCTGGCGTATCTCCGTCACCGTCACGAAAGTGTTTCGCTGCTTTGTATTCTCGGAGCGGTTTGGAAATTGTTAGTTCATAGAATATTGCGGTCCCAATGAAGGCTAGGCTTCTGAGGGATCTTTGTCGCGGACGATAACAAGGTCGCCGGGGCAGTACCAGGCTCCAACAGCTCCCCATAGGGCCCATAGTTTGAGATAATTCACACAACACTGGGCACACGACCAATGAGAGTGCAACGTTGTAGAAATTATGCAATGCCAGTCGGCCAATCAGGAGCCTTAACTTTGGCTGACCTTTCGACCGGTTCTGGCTACCATCGACTTCTACCGGATTTCACGCCTACCGCCGTTACCCGATATTCAAAATACCTGAAGCTTCTTTTGGCTAAAAGAAATATTTATTTGACACAAAGCACTGATTGAAAGATCTGATACATGGGTGCACTGTGAATACAAAGTCCACTGCGTTGCTGACGCACTGTAACTAAGTTCGAGCTTGAAGCAAAACGAACACAGCTCTCGAAATCCGACGGGGCCAGCGCTTGTTCTTCACTCTCCAACCGCTCCAACTCATGGAGCATTCCAGTTCTGGAGTTGATAGACTGTTCGTGGGATAATAGTCGTGTTCAAGAACAGCACAACACACGTTGAATCACATCGACGCATGAATAAACAAGCGAACACTTCTACAAACTGTTCTGCCGATTGACATCACCGAAACACGGAACACAACGGGACGCCTTGCCGGCCCATGTTATGATGAGCATATTCCTTCGTTGTTTGCGGAGCGGAAAAGACGCTTGTGTGGCACGTAATCGTAACCCTGTCTTTGTTGTCAGGCCTCAAATCCGACGGCGCCCGAACGCGTTCTTCACGCTCCAACCGCACCAGCCCACGAAGCATTCCAGTTCCGTAGTTGATAGACTGTACGTGGCATAATAGTCGTTTCCAGGAACAGCACAACACGCGTAGAATCACAAACTGTTCTGCCGATTGACATCACCGAAACACAGAACACAAGAGGACGGACGCCGTGCCGACCGATGCGAGCTATTTCGAAACTATGCTGAAACGGCCGCCGGGACGCTGCACACACATGCGCGCGTACAAAATGCGATTTCAAAACGTTGTCGACCAATCGGAGCGCGCACACAGTCTGGGCCAATGAGCTTGCAACGTTGTAGATTGGCGCAGTGGTACATACTCTACAGCCGCATCCTCGGTTACCTGAGGAGGACTGGCAGTACCGCTTGCCAGGTCACCGGAGCTCATCCAAAACTGCCGTCAAACTAAGGAAGCCGCCATTAGGCGTCCCCGTGTTGCCAGGCCAAAAATCCCAGGCCTGGCGGATCCCGCTAGTAATGGCGGAGGAAATCTGAACAATGGTTTTGGTTCATGTTTGTCGTTTTGTCACAGTGTGTACCAAACTTAGACGTGATAAGAAGCGATTACATCTATAGTGGGGTCACATCTTGTGCCTTTTATTGTTCTAATGTATTCCTTTAGACTGGCTTCCACCTCTGAGCTTTCTAACTCGTTTCTTAGATTTCGGTTTCTATTCCGTGGTTGTCAAACCTGTCAAGCCGTAAAACGCGTGAAAGTATCTTTAATTAGTAAGTTTATTGGCGATTTCAAAGATATCGTGGTTACCGATGCCTTTAAATGGAGTCGAAATCCGAGAGCTTCGACGCTCTGTTTCGGAAGTCAGCAACATAAACATGAAACTCCCCATTGACCTCTGGCGATGGAACTCCCTATTCATAATCTTAAAATTAAGTTGTTATTGTTGTTGCCCAATAAATGTATAAAAGAGAACTGCAAGCAGTGAAGAGAAGGTGGATCAGGAGTGCCTTTCCTAAAGTAAGTAGTCTGCTTTTCCTACTTTCAGGTGTGTGGAATTCTTCCACTATGTTTTTGAGTGAATTAAGTTTGTCTTTCCCTGGCCGTGCAGCTTTGTACATCAGAGTGCCAATATATACAAGCATACCTTTATTTTTGTAACATTTACCCAAACCTATAAATTTCGACATCAGAAATATTTTGCTAACACAGCATTGACTAGAGGGCACATGCCGCAAGGTAGCCATGCCGCTTAGCACCCACCTTATCCCAGTTACTTATATTTGCTTGATCCCATCTGCCATGTTTTTGTTCAACCATCCGAGAAAAGGTACCGAAAGAAGCAGTGCAAGTTACTAAGAAAATAATTGCATTTCAGATACAAGTACACACACATATAGGAGCACCTTCTATTTTCCTCATGATAATACAAGTACTCAGATATTTTCACTCTGGGAATATGCCAAGCCAATGCTGCACCATTCCATTAACAGCTCCACTCGGGAAGGCTCTGCTGCGATGGGGATGCATGCACCTGCAGCTGGATATCCTATAGCTTTTTCCGACACATTTGAAGGTGTATTATGCGTGTGCTACATAAAGATAAAGAGGCCACTACTTCTGTTGTTTCTGTAACATTGTTAATGAAAATTTGTCGCCATTACAGGCTCCCACAACAACATACGGAACGATATTCGAAATGGGTTCAGCGACTTGAGGAAGTGAATGTGAAATCCTACACTGACTGCAAACACGACCTCATGTGCTCCACTCATTTTCAGCAATGCTCCTTTTATGGTGGACACAGTCGACCTGTACTGAAGCCTGGTGCATGCCCTAGCGTTCCGGCTCCAGGTCAACAAAATATACATGTTCAGGTGGTAGAGCTTACACTGTTTCATTCCTTTTAGTGTCAGTGTGCCTCTGTACTTCTTTGTGAATTTTCTGAATTTTATCCTGCTCAGTGTGCTTGTGTGCAGGTCATGCAACAGTATACCAACAGCAAAGTGTGTCTCAGATGCAAACCCCTTAAAGCATTTGCCATGAAGCCATGACACAGGAACGGCTTCACTTGGGCCATTCAGTTGAAAGTCTGCTTGCGGCGTACTTTTTGTTTGAGCAAGGGTTTTTCAAATCCATTAAAAAGCAAGGTACCCATTAAAAGTACATGACTGCTGCATAAATGAAATTTTTAAAAGCCAGAAAAACCAAAAAAGGGTGACCAGATAGTTTGTGTGAGGCATATTCATCCAGCACATGTTACATGACTAAAATTCATGTACTAACCACAAAACTATGGCTTAAATTTTTGTGCAATTATACCAAAACCAAGAAAGGATCTCCAGCAAAGTGCGCGGGCACTACAACTGTCTACATCAACCAGCTATGTGCTACGACATGTTCTACATCGTGGCTGCTCAGTCGATCATCTCTTTTATATGGGGAGTGCCGACACTGACAGTGCAGCGTGGCGTAGTGAATGCTCCTGTGTAATACAGTCACAGCCTGTTACAGAGAAAGTCAATGCAATTGTATTTTCACTGAAACAAAATAGAATCATCTCTTCATTGATGAAATTCACAAAGTCCTTTATTTTATTAACAGTGCCCTCTCAAACAAAACACATTTCCTTATTTATTGCAAAATTACAAGCCTCGCTTTATGAATCTCAATTAATTATAATATTTTGCAGGAATATTGACCATTCATAAATTGTGTGCTAATTGTAGTCGATACAATAAAGTAGACCACTCATGATCACCAGCCATTCTTTTAATATAGAGGTGTACCTGTGTCGAACAGCCTGTGTACCTCCAACATTATATATACGGTCTGACTGTTTCAAGTTAAACTCATCTCCTACTGATTACTACCTCGAATCAGTTGAGCCCAATTTTGGTTTAACATGATCTCTGTCTGAATTCCAATCATGTATCATATCTATTAATTAGTGACAATAAGAATGTATATGTATGATATAAAATTATTTTAGTGCAAAAATTAGCTATGCAAAGCACGTTTGATATCACAACATTCAGCATTTATGACCATTAATTGTGACAACTGTATATTTGACTTCCTTTACCTGAGGTCCAGTTGCACAGAGAAAAGAGAAAAATTACGAAGCTTATAACACCGAAATGCATCAGCAGCACATGATGTCATCCTGATTTACAGGTGGGAAACTGACAGACTGTACCTCCACATTTGTCTTCCCTTTTCTAGGGAGTATACTTAAAAAAAGACAGACGCAAGTATAGGGACTGTGCGACAAACGGGTGGCGCCGCGATGCGGCCTCCGGAGAAAGTACCTTGCGTGATAGCCGCCGGGTAGCCAGCTTTGTTTACATGTCAAGTGCGGGTATCTTTTTTTGCCACAGCATCGCTAACTGTGCCAGCACCTAAAAGAACTCTTCATTAGGGACCAGATGCTCCATTTCTCGTGATTTCTACGCTTCCAATACCACCGAGGTCACTAGACTCGCAGCGAATAGCGTTTGTGACGCGCGTTCGGCCATTGCATGAGGTGTGCACAACATGAGCGAATATATTCTATCTCTTTGCCACTTTGCCACGTTCTGACGGAAGTTGCCACTTTCGTGACGGTGAAACGCCGCTGGATACTGTATCACCGTCAAATGCACCGACCAAACGGCAACCTATTTCGAGATAATGATTGAGGTGTTTCATCGTCAGTGCCCAGAGCCGATATTGCTCCGGGTATGACGAGTCTCACAGTGAGAACAGAAGTTCTACGTTGTCCAAAAGGTTTAGTATTTACTCACCGACCATTTCACAGCTGTCGTCCCGCAAGCTTACGGCGGTAGCCGAGGTAAAAACTCATATACTTTCTTCTTTGAGGATCTCTTTAGAGTTATTGTATCTGAAGATACTGGAAAAACTGCAGTACAAGTTCAGGCAATAAGTTGTGACCCCACGTGTTTGTTTGTATGGATAAAACGGACGCAAGATGTAAATTTCAGTGACCAAGCTATGTGTGTGCAAAGACGACGAAAGGAATACAAGACTCAGTCAAAAACATATTACATATGGCTGGAGTCAGAGGAATACACGTATATAGCCTTCGCTAGCAAGCCATTTTGTGAGGAGTCAAATATCCATCCTCTCGACGTATCGCTTACAGGTGTATTGACTGGGCAGACGCGAGTGGCTGTTCTCCTTCCGTACTGTTAGATGCATTATAAATACGATGGTTGCTTCTGTGCAGTTTGTCTCCATTCTCTTCGTTCGCGCCCCAGAAAGGTTCCACATTATTTGCACTTCGAAAATTAGCCCTTCTAATTACGGAGGTCGTCACGCAAGCTACGGTTCCACTTGAGAATGCATAGAACGGGCGGCGTGGTATCACGTCGGATACGTCCAAGACCACCACTGGCGGCGCTGTCGCGACGGAGCAGCGCGCCCCCTGTAGGTGTCGCACGGTCCCTATAGTTTGCTCAGACGTAGCGCTGTAAAATAGCATCCCGTCCACAACTACGTTTTTACATGCTCCTTGGCAGCAGCAGCTACATGTCCGTTGACTAACCCGTGAAACAGCTTAATTCTACTGTACTGTGCTCTAATGAAATCGTGACTGGCATTAATAAGCATACTTTCTTTGCTGCAACCAGGTTGTGTGTTGCTCTCTCATTCACCTACACGTTTCCCTCTACTTCGTGCATTCGAATAGCTATTCTGCCTGAATCATGGCAGATTGTGATATCGTACATCGACCTACAGAGCTGTGTGCCAAGTACCGTCAACATGCGCTGTTCATTCGATGCAAACAACTTGACGCATTTCTTAATAGTTCAATTGCATGATGCAGCTAGCAGGATTATCCATATGCTGCGTACTTCACTTCGCTAAACTTGAAACGAATTCAAAAAACGAACGCAGGTCATTGTTCATGATAGAAGTGGTAAATGGCACGCAAACGTAAAGGCCACAGCACCGACAACACTACTCCAACAAACGCGACGACGTAAACAAGGCTTGAAGCCCGGAAGCCATAAATCACCATTTCACAAAACATTGCAGCATATTGTAGATCAAGAACTTCAAAAAATACGTTTTCTCAACTCACACACCGACGATTTCACATTATCTGCGCCTTCGCAGTGCTTCTTGTTGACATTAGGAGCATTTAGGCTTGGCTTGGACAAGTTGCCAGTTGGATGGCTTGGATTGAATCTGTAATCCACTTGGACCCAAACAATCATCCAACTTTAGGCACAGTGTGCCAAGACAGTATATACTTTGCGCCAAGAATGGGGAGAGAAATTTCTGTGCTAATAACTGTGGGACTTCTGATGGCTGCCGCCGCCGTTTGACGCGCTGGATAGGGATAAATACATGGGAAGATGGCGACTTACTCCCACCTGCCGCTTGCGGTGCTGTTCCGGGAAGATCTTTTCTTGATCGTTGGGATTGGCAGTTCCGTGTTGATCCTGCTCTTCGTTTTTAGGGCGAGAGCAGTACTATTTTTGAAATGTGATGTGGGCAAGCTTTCGCTTGTCCCATCCTACAGTTGGCAATACGACTGGTGGTTGTTGTCAGCAAGGGGGGCGTAGCACCTGTTCTTCGTTTATTTGGACAATGCCATGTCTCTTTTGTCTCTTTTTTTTTTTTTTTTTTTGCAGTCATGTCAACGTGGATCAATTAGATCCGCAGAAATGAAAAAGCAAAGATCAGACAAAAGTAATATCAGTGGTGAATATTATACAGCATAATGCTTTATTATTACACGGACTCCCCGTTGGTGTTATCACAGAAATATTGGCGCAAAATGGGCTTGCCAATATGGGCAGCCCATATTGGTTCAATATGGAGCCTGGTTGCACTCCCCATATTGGACCAATAGTGGACTCTCTCCCACGAGTGTTTGCACGTGAGATAACTGTTCTCTTCGCTCGCGTCCGGTTTCTCTGAATGTGTTGTATGAGATGGACTGCGAAGCAGCAGTGGGATATTTTTCCCGGAATGGGCTATAGCGCATCCTAGAGTAGGAGCGAGTCTTCTCACAGAACTGAGACAATCAAGATGGCATCAAAAGGCAGCCCTTCCGCGTCCTCGTTGTGTGCTGGATAGAAGAAGAACCTGCGGTTGCGGATCAAATTTCGGTGAGCTTATATGAATGTAGCGTCTTACCGACAGCGGTGTGGGCACTGCAATAAAAATAATCTCTCGTCCCAGAGTTACAGCGTTGAAGACGACGAATACGTTGGGGGAACCAGGGCGAGCCGTAACACGCGGGCAAGCAGTACCTGCTTGAAAAGGAGGACACAACCCAGTGAACACACTATTGTACATTCGACGTAGAAAAAATATTGGATATCAACAAAATGAATGTTGAATCCACGATGAAAGCGAACGTGAAATCATGATGTCAAATGTCCGCTCGAAAACATGTTAATTTAAGAAGTGCCGATCAACGTAAATTTAACGTATATGAAATGCAGTTTATATGTGAATACAACGTACCAGATTGTACGACATGATATCATAAAATAAACAGTGCTTTACAACGTTTCTTCAACGCCGTCATAACGATAAAAATTACACGTTCAGTGTAATTTTACATCTATTTTAGTATATCGCCTTAACACTTTCAATGTCCCTGTAGACATCCCAAGTCTAGTATAAAAATAATTTCGCAGGGAAGTGGGGAATAGAATCACTTTATTGCCCAAAATACATCTGGCATAGGTGTTGACTTGAATTTGCTATAGCCCTCGTGTTTATCTTCTGGACTATTGCCTTGTGGTTGTGCTGGGTCCTCTGCATATCTGTACACGTAGCCACGTGGACGTTGCACCTGTAAAAAATCGAGAAGTGCCACCTGATGAGCTGCTCATGCCTGTGTCAAGACCACTTTGTGGTTATTTATGTTTACAAACCTCACAGCGTCCGTTTATGCAGATCACGATCACAATATCGCCATCTTATGTAAATAAGAAGGACCATGGATGTTACTTACCAGTATAATTAGCTCGTGTCTGCCTGCTAGCAACGCAACAGTAGCCTCTGGTCCCTTGTCGCCTTATGAACGGCTACCGATTTCATTGTTCCTTCGTGTTTTCGAACCTCTGGAACTCACCGGCCAAGTAGAATTTCCGCTGTCGAAGCACACTGAGAAAAATAACACAGACATGATACAGACATATCAACGTTAGATAATTTTCCGATTTACGTAGCATTCTTACCTGTAGCGCATTAGACGATAAATCATTCCGAGCTTGCTAAAAGAGACACTTTCTGAGTACTAAAAGAACATGTAAGATGAAAACTACAATGAATCGGCCACAAATTAAAAATAGCACGCGCACGCTTATGTGCCTCCAAGGAAGAACAATAGAGTCTCAAACAAGGACACCACGGCCGTTTACCTGTATAGACTCTGGCCGCATGTAGCGCATCCGTTACCTACGAGGGGCACTCACTTAAAGCTTCACAAACTTCAACCTGTGCTGGAGCCATGCATTCACACTTTCAGGAAATAGTGCTGCTAAGATAAATGTATTGGGAAAAATATTGCACTACTTGTTTTGACTTCACATGACTCATTGCTATTTCAAATAAAACACATCCTAAATATCACACTATTCACACAAGCAAAGTTTCATATAAGAGCTAAGGAAAATGCTGTTAACATAAACATTATCACAGTTATCCATCACACTGTAACAGGTATAAAGTAAAATACTTTAAAAATATATGTGAAGCAAAGACAAAATGTGCAAAAAGACAATCAAACTATACACAATGAAAAAGTGAGATTAGCTATCCCACTGTAGCACACATTCTGTTTCGCTAAAAAAATAGGATTCTTCAAGAAATTCATGTTATAGGGCAAAAAATTAAGTCAAAGGACAATAAAAAGGTTTGCAAAGGAAACTGACGTTCTGACCAGACGCAAAAAACTTGATATATTCATGCACACTAACACAGAGAAAAAGCAGCCTGTACAAGCCAAGCAGCTGAAAACAATTCAGCACATTACCGCTGGTCTATATTACTTTGATGCCTTGGCCAACCTAGCAAGAATGTGGGTGAAGTAAACGCAGCATAAACTTCTAGTCAATTCCGTAATGTATGCGTCATCCCTTTTTTACACACAAAATCTGCGCTTCTACCTTTGAGTATAAAAACAAGTGGCATAACTTTAAGTCCAGGAGAAACATGTCAAGTTGACACTGTCCCCGTCAACAGAGATGTACTGCAGCTTATGCTGGCTAATGAGTGTGGAAACGCTTTCCCTTTGACCAGCAACAGGACTTTTGATTTCAGGCAGAATATGAGTATCACCCATGACAATCCCATGTGGGCTATACCCATCCATGGCACAGCGGGATTCACGAGGAGCCCAAGTTCCTCAACACGTGTGCCTGTCAGCTCTTCATACAGACGCCGAGCAGGAATTTCACATTCTTTGTCGTAGCGAGTTGCATTGTTGCCCTTAAGGGGTGAACAGAAGTACAGCCTTGCAATCTTCTTTTCCCATGTTCTCTCTCCCTTCTCCTGAAATGTGTATAGTTCGTGGCACACGCTTCCCGTAATTCGTATGCTTCTTGCTCTGCGCCAGACATTACCAGACTGTGATTTTGTGACACGTGATAGTTCTGTTGCAGATGATGTACTTACAACAACATTATTTTCGTAAAATTCACGCACTGCCCTTTCTGCCTGTTCTAGCGAGTATTTATATATGGCGAAATGACCAACGTCATGAAATGCAACTGTGAAGTGCAAACTTTTCCTATAACACTTAAAACAAAGTCGCTTGAGGAAATGTTCCTATAGAAGAGGGTTTCACCGTCGTCACTGTTGGTGTCGATGGTCCTCACACCAAGAACTTCCTGTTCTCTCAGATTTCTGCGTCCTTTTACATGTAGTGATAGTGCACTGGATGGTGCTGCTTCAATGAAATCATGCCTTATGTCCTCAAGCTCTTCTTCGTCAAGGTGTAATGCTGCAGCCTGCTTGACATGGAACAGGTCTCTTACTCGTGTCGGCTTAATAATCTGAGCCCAGAACATCTTCGCCCGCTGTTGCTGCACATCTGTGCAGGAGAGCTCGTCAATGTTGTTCATGCCCATCCTGTAAAAAGAAAAGGAGTGTGAAGGCATCTTCAAGAAAACAATGTGGTAAAATTGTAGAACACAAGCAACAGTGTGTAGAAGAAATGTGGTCGTAACTCTTCTTTTACAGTGTGCTTCCTGCATTGGCTACAACCAGGAAAACTACGAGATGATTTATTACTCGTCCGTCTCAAAATAGCAAAGACTACAATGCAATTTACTTGTGTGTCCACAATAACGTTGCAATGACGTGCTTGCACATTCCCCAAGCTCCGCATTTGCACGAACACCTAGTCTGTGGCACAAGAAAATTATGTATTGTTAACCAGAGGCACTGCAGAAAATGCAGGGATCAATCTTACTTCAACAACTAAAGCGCTGTTTAGAGTGACGCTAATCGTGTGTGGTTGGCCTTTGAGGTTGCTAGCCTGAAGGACCAGGCTACTAAACACTGCGTTGCGATTTTCACGTGATACAAGTCCGCAACAGATTATATGCCCAGCTTTTAAAACGGCTTCTCCTTCAACCATGCACCTACGTCTGTCAACGCAGCATGAATCATGGCACCGAGAGATGCCATTATTTCATATATAAGCGAAAATGGCACTTATCGCAAGTTCACTGCTTACTGAGGCTTTCTGAGCGGCATCCATGGATTTACGGCTGAATAGGAGCAACATAAAACAACAACGCATCGACGAGCTTACGATAACTCTACAATCACCTCTCTGCCGCCATCTTGAGAGCAGCAAAGCGCCCCCTTTAGGCGCTGAAAGTTGCGGATTACCGCATTCCTCCAAGACATCGAGACGCCGTCACGGTCCTCGACTCCATTCTCCAGCGGCGTCTGGAACAATTCGAAATTAACCGCTGCAACTGCAACGGCGGCGCAACCGGCTAGAGCATCACGTGATTCTCTCTTCTGCGCCTGACGAAAAATACGCCTTCTGCGCAGATTTCTCCTGTGGCCGGGCGCCAGGTTGGCGGTGGTACGGCGGTGTGTGTGTGTCTGGGGGGGGGGGGCGGGTCTCAGACGGCAGGGGGACAGAGTTAAGAGGATGGGGTGAAGGAGGATGGCGGAGAAATGGGGGCTCAAACGCCCAAACTTTTATTCTTCCTTGAAATCAATGCAATTTGATTATAGTTAGGATTTTCAAGATTCTCTGAATTTTATAAAATAACCGTGCCTGGATTACTGGGAGAGCAGCTACTGGTTTCGCATCAGCTATAGGTTTCTCACGTATGGAATTACTACCATATTAATATTTTCTTTGTACGATCTCGCAATGTTAACAGTAGCAGAATCACGCAAAAGCGACCTTGGTAAAGAGCTGTTGAACGGCTTGTGCGGCAGATCCCCATTGTTTGAGCCTGCTTTTTGCTAAAGGTATGAGGCAAAATTTTCGCAGAGGCAACGTTGTATATTCGACGTCTGTCCTTTCCATTACAGTTATCGACGCTGTTTCCACGTATGACAATCTACTGTTAACTTGTCTCCAACAAATCCACGTTATATTCACGTTAAACATTTGACATGCTGAACTGACTACGTAAAATCAGCGCGGAACCAATGTTCGCATTTTACGTTCTACATTGTTCAGCAATATTCAACGTTAATTCTGCATTATACCAACAATGTGTGTTGACTGGGAAGTTGCAGTGCTTTTACTTGGTTTTACTTGGTGTGTGTGAGTGTGTGCCTATGTTAACATCAAACAAGGAACTTCTCTGATACTTATTCGTGAGAAAAGAACGAGGCGCACTGCACAGCAGCTAGGCAGGTGAGTGTGAAATTTTAGGGTTTAACGAGGTATGGTTTATTAATTAGCAGGTGTTGACTCATAATGGTCACAGTGCTCACAATGGTCACAGGCTAACTTTGCCTTAGTCGTATGCGTTCAAACTGGTGCAATGATATGCCTTTTAAATTTGCAACCTTTCACGTTTTTCTCTATGCAACATAACTGCTATTTTCATACTTGGACATGCAGAAGGTGTGCAGAAAAAGGAAAACCAGGAGCTGAAGTTTCAGCTGGACACCTCGGAGAACACAATCAGACAACTGTACGAGTATATAGTGCCTTTGAATTTTCCTCACAGGTGCAGCCAGGATTGTAAACACATTGCGGAGCTCTCCTGCCTAAAGTCCAACGAAGGAGCAGGAGGTTTCACGTGACAAGGTACATTACACCCATTAACATACTGAGTCAGAACCTGATCTTCACATGTAGGTAATATAGAGGTTGTAATTTAGCTATGCAATATGCGTAAGTTATACTCTGCTATTTCTCTGTTGAGGAACATTCTGAAGAAACGGGTACACAGCACGTTGGGTGCCATAGAGGAATTCATGGCTACCTGTGCACATGGTAATGTGCTAATAGTAATGCTAATAAATAATGTACTAAGGTCATGTACTGAGAATGTGACTTCAGTCAAACCGTTGCGTACCTCTAAACCCTGCATACATCAGAACCGCTTCACTTCAGGAGGTTGATTATAAACAGGGTGTTTAATTTTATGTGATACCACAAAGGCTGTTTTTGCAGGTCTGACCTACGTGTAAGCAAATATTTTGTGTGAGGTAGTATAGAACTACCAGACGGCTACTTAATTAAAATACATTGATTACTTTGTGTAAGTGTACTACTTTGTGTACTTTGTGTGATACATATTTATGTCTATTATTTACATAACTGCAATAACTAATTAAGTTGGAAGTCTTCTGGCAGTACTGAGATCAGCAGAACCTTGGGAAATTCTTGATGAAAGGACAACGTGACATGAGTTATTTATGGTCAGATTTTTTCTTTCACAATGCCGTAAGCAAGGCATAACTGTGGAAGAAGTGTAGCACTACACTGTTGTCATTTCTGTACTAGAGCCAAATGCTTCAACGAAAATTTGCGTCAGACTGGTGTGACAGCTGACAGTGAGAAATGTTGCTCTACTGGCTGCGGTCCAGATATGTAGCTATGCCATGGGGGGGGGGGGGGGGGGGGGTCAAACTGCAATCAGCTCGATTAAGCCATCATTTCAAATTTGGGAAATTTCATAACAACACAAGACCATTTGATGTACGTGGTTGTTGTACCTCGATCACTTGTGTACGTGTTCGACAGAGCCCAAGTAAATTATGTGGCATAGCCTGGGAGACTGACAGAGGAGGCGCATTGGAAACTGGCATTGGAATCTCTCGAGGTGTGCTAATCTTTTCTATTTGTCTGCCAATTGGAGTTACACCATTCCCTCCCCGGATTCCCAGCCTGTGCAGGTCAGCAACATCCATTTTGTCGTTTCCCTGAGATGCTGTTTGAGAGCTCAAAAGATTCTGCTAGTGTGAGACTTGTAAAGAAAGAGAGAGAGGTGTCACTTTGGCGATTATATTTCACAGCTGTCACCAGCCCCTATTATTTATTAGGCAGTAGGCCAAAAAGACAGTTTAGAATACTGGTCATTAACTGTAGCGCTCAATCACTTCAGGTCGGCCAGCTTGTGCAAGCCGATCACTCGAGATGAATTGACAACATGCATAAATCCAAGAAGCCAGCGCTAAGCGATGCATCATGGGAGCCCGTTTGTTCCCCGATGCTCTCTCCCTCCTTCCTAGTGTCATCGGCCTCGGAAAGAAGGAAGGTGCACGGGGAACGAACAGGCTACCAGGGTACACCATGTCACTCTGGTTACTGGGATTTATACATATCGTCTATTAACAGCACCCGAATTTCTTCACGAATTAAAAAAAAAAAACACCCGATGTTTGCCTCCCAAATCTGGGATGTCATCTAACCCGAAAAAGTCACACTTTATGTGTACAGAGTGTGTCATTAAAAACCATAGCATTCAACAAGGAGAACGATGAATTGAAAATGGAGGCTTGTTTGTGTCACTTGAGTTAGAAACAGGTGCTACCTTTGATGTAGCACTTGGCTGTAACTCAAGTACCAGAAAGAAAGCCTCCGGTTTTCATTTATTGTTGTTTGAGAAGCGCTATGGCCAGTTTCGTAACAGTGTTTCTAACCAGTTTCGTAACCATGTATATGTTCTCAAGGATGTGCTCCTCCAGCTTATTTTAGTGACAGTGGGCTTATGAGATGCATTTGAGCACTGCTCATATGTATGTGACAAAAGTGTGAACATTTCAGATGCCGCAGAAATGGAGCGGGAACCTTGATGTGCATCGGAAGTCCTGGTAAGGACTTCATTAATGCATTTAGTCTTGTTGTAATTTTATTGTGCAATGTTAACAGTGTCCTGATGTGGCTGCACTGCAGACGACACGATGCGGTACCCGCAGAAATGCTCAACGTGGCTTTGGCGTTACAAGTGGTATGCCTTCGGTGTAATCTTCACTTGTCACAAGGTACATCAGACCCAAGGCATCAAGTCTTCAATATTAAACATAATCATTGATATCGCATGGGCACAACGGGTATTATTGGCAGATATTAGACACTGTCTTTTTCAATCAAGAGAGATTTTTCATTCAAAACCTAGAAATGACAAGCCGACTATCTGCAATCACTGCACCGGAACGGCTTACCTGGGCATCTGCTCCAATCAATCAGTCAGCTTGGAACGTGTAACTCATCCCGTGGTATTTTCATCCTTGTTCTGGGGCACTTCAATCAGCACTTTCTTCATTTCCACTACATTTCCATGAAATCTTTGTCCATTCGATATCTGAGCACACAGGCACCTATTTTGAGGTTTTTCCGAATGGCATGGATGTTTCCGACGATGGCCCTAATTCTACTATTTCAGTCTCTCCTAGGGGCCGCTAATTACAAAGTTAATGGTCGAGTGCTAGTTAATTAGTTGTTCCGCAGTTGCATAAGGTTCACCATTCAACTTCCGCCACGACGATATACAAAAGCAGAATTAGCTCGGTGTTTCAGATTTTGAACGTTTAAAACTGTGCTACCATAAACATGGTGTAAATGGGTTTGGCATGGCAGCTGCATTTGGGAGCATAAAAAAAAGTTTAAAATCTTAATTCCAGTAAAATTAATTATTGAACTAACTGAAATTTTTGCTGTCGAGCGCTCTTTTTAATGCACACAGGGCTGCCGGCATGTATTTAGTCAAGTCCAGCAAAAGGTACTTCGTGTGGCATTTGAGGTAATAGATATGAAGTTGTAAAAATGGCCCTTTAGCCACTCCAACCCCTTTCTGTAAGAATGAGCGGTATTTCTAAAACCTCTAGTGCCACAGAATTGCTGCTCAAAATTCACTCCATTGTCTTCTGCTATGCATATCTACTGAGGCTGGTGCTGATAGTGTTTACAGATGTGTTCACGAGATCCTCTAAGTATGTACTTCTGCATGGCAACTTGCTCTATTTTATCACCATGGAGATAGCGGGCATGACGTGGCATGCCAGGAGGAACGTTCTTTAGAGTCTGCAGAAGCAGAAGTGGTGTAATATATGACACTGGCATTGGTCACAATAAATATTACCATACAAAACGACACCACATCTGAAAAACACTGCTAGAAAATAATTGTACTCAGTCACTGCTTGCAGTCGACGGCATGGCCAACATTATTGTAGCCATAGATATACATCTCTTCAAGCTTTTTCTTTATTGCGTGTTAGTGCTGCGAAGCAACTGTGGCAACTGGGCGGCGTGCAGATGTGGACAGATGGAGAGAGGACAGCAGGAAGGAGTGGGGGACAGCGGGATTAGTATGCGTCCTGGGCCGACTTCTCTTCAAGTTTTGTGATGGCCATGTTATGACTGTTGTGTTAATGAATATAGCGCCGAAAAATGTGTACTAGTATCTTCAAAAAAATGCATCCGTGTCACATCCCAGCTTCCGTGGTTCTGGATGCAGGGGAGAAGCTAGGATAAAATAAAAAAATATACGAAAAGAAGTCTAGGGGGTGGGGTGGCAAATAGATCAAGTTGAAGAAGAAAACATCTGTGCCAGTGGCCAGAGTTCGAAGTAGCCCGTCGGTATCGTCGCTCCGCGCTGCCAGGATCTCCAGCGTGTGACCTCCTGTCAACGAGTTGGAAGTCAGCCGTGAGCATCGATTGCTGAACGTGGGAATTCAAGCGGCGGTGCTGACGTAGGTAAGAATTGTTAGTATCGTTGCATCACATTTGGCGTTGTTCAGATCTCAACAGAAAGGTAAGCCGTATCAGACGGAAACTGCATTCAATTGGTGCATTCTGCAAACTTGTTACAAATAAGTACATTGTATCATTCCATGCTGTAGAAAACAAAGAAATATATGTTCCCCCCAACTGCACACACAAGCTGCATATACTCCGAAATGCCTTGGGAAAATGATATGTGAATGACGTAATATACGGTGCGGGATACTGGTAGCTATCAGCAGAATGAACATGTTCTGTGATATACTAATACGTTTATTCACTTTTTCTGGGATAATGAAAGCCCCAATGGACAATTCAAGGAAAGTGTTTCCTAATAACGTCAACTGCGCAGGATGACAGAGGCTTCCTGGTGAACTCACCCAGACATTCCGACACGCATAACACACACTGTCTGTAAGTTGTGAACCGGTACTGCCTGAAAGAGGAGATATAAATATTATCCATGAAATCAGTAGCTCTGTCAGAGTCGGATGTGTCAAAATCGGAACGGAACCATGAGTTTATCGATACAACAGGCACAACGTATCTCGCGGGTTCTTTATTCTTGTGGAAATTTGTACCTACTCGTTTCCTTCTTTCCCACTTTTCACTCAAGGCTGCCACAGGTAACGGTTTACAACGTTTAACATCACCTCATTTCGAAAACTCGCGCTGAACTCCTCGTGCTCTGGTATGAACTTTTTCGCGCTCTCCTCGTCCATCTCAGCATTGTGTATATAGATATTGGAGGCAGCACATGCTTTCCGCCTATGTAGTCAGGCTCACGCATCCTCCGCGCAGACACCTGAGTTGTTATAAAGATAACATGCGAAATATCAAATAATGCATTACACAGGAGACGCACTCCAAAGATAGCACCGCTTACCAGTTCGTGTTACCAATACTGCGAGCATGGTCTGCGGCGTGGTTGTCGGCGGAGCTTTCCCATACGGCGCAACTTCTGATGAAACTCCAGAAACATATTGTTGCATGCACGGGGGCATTGCATTGTAGGACAGCGGTTTGATCACCGATGTACGGCTAACCATTTTGCGCTCTCTTTCTCTGAGGCCACTTAGCATACACATGACGCTGGCTTCCCAAAATGATTCAGCAGATATAGTCCGTGCGACACTGGTGCAAAAGCTGAAACTCTCCGCGCTGGCTCGCGACAGATCATTTGCTGTAAATGAGAAACGTCACCCGCGTAAGTTTTGTAGCGATTAGCTGCCAGAGGGCGTAAAGTAGCCACGTAAGCGGTATGACATACGGGGAGAATATAGAGGTTAGAGCGAATTTCTTCTCTTTGCTAATGCTCCTTCTGGTTGACCGAGCTCGCTGAGCTTAGTTCACAGCTATTTTTATTGTTTGATCCCCTTGCTTTCATCGGGTCCACTCTAAATCTAGTAAAGTGCTTTAGTGCCCCTTTAACCAGTGATCTACCAATTGACCCCCCCCCCCCCTCCCCATTCTGAGATACTCTCATCCACCAGAGCAAAATGGGTGTATCATAGGGAGAGGCACTCTCGCAGAGACGCCCTTGCTCGACAAAAATATGACAAGATTGCACCAAGCTGAGTGTCACATTCGTAAAATGCCACCTAGAAAGAGTACTTGTTCAAGTACTGTTGACGCTGGAGACGATGCTAGGGTGATTGCAGACAATCGCTGCTAATCTTATTGACATTTATTAAGCAAATGAAGTCGCCACCTATACTGGGCAACAATATATGTGAGCCTTCCACAGTACATTTTCCTCTGCCAAATAAGAATAGCAGCATGACGCAAGTCCTCTTTGCATATTCATTCATTTTTTTGCGTGGATCTGACTGTGCCTGGTGAGGTTGCGGCTGATTGAGAATGCCCTCATGCATATCTTGCAAACAAAGGGCTTCTCTCCGGTGTGAGTCCTTCTGTGTACTCTTAAATAGTTTGCCCCGTAAAATGATGTGTGGCATCATTGCAAAAGGTACTTCGCAAAAGGTCCAGCCTAAAGGTCCAGCCAGTCTTGCCCATAGTAACTCCCATGCAAGACAATATGACAGGAGAACTTCTATTGTGGTACAAAGTTACTGACGTTTGCGGGAGGGCCAATTTTGGGTGACTCAGTGCACAGGTCATCAACAGAACCACGAAGGTTGGTCGTCTGATACGGCTTACCTTTGAGTTCAGAGCTGAACAACGCCAAATGTGATACAACGATACTAACAATTCTTACCTACGTCAGCACCGCCGCTTGAATTCCCGCGTTCAACCATCGATGCTCACGGCTGACTTCCAACTCGTAGACAGGAGGTCACACGCAGGAGATCCTGGCAGCGCGGAGCGACGATACCGACGGGCTACTTCGAACTCTGGCCACTGGCACAGATGTTTTCTTCTTCAACTTGATCTATTTGCCACCCCACCCCCCTAGACTTCTTTTCGTATAATTTTTATTTCATCCTAGCTTCTCCCCTGCATCCAGAACCACGGAAGCTGGGATGTGACACGGATGAAAAACATTCTCAATACTAAGATGTGTTGATGATAAATCTGGTGCTTGTCCAGAGTCTGCGGTGCTGTTCTCCAAACCGCAGGCCATCAAGAGCACCTTCATTATGAAAATAAATGAAGTTTATTGAAAATGAAGTATGATATGTTGTAGTTAACCTGCAGAAGCACGACACTTAAAGTCCGGCATTGCGAAACAGGCATAAGGACGCGTAATATTATTTTGCAACGATCTTTGTCAGGAAGGGTTTAAGGTGCTGACCGTGAATATGACGAGCGTAGCAAACTCGCGCAGCATTCGAAGTGTCGTCTCTGCTCAACACGTCACATCATCACAAGGTACAGTTAATGCCACCGCTCATGTCACACACACACACACACACACACACGACACCATAGCACCTGCTACACTGCAATTCACTGACGTGGTGGTTCATCACAGCGTTGAGAGAGGTATATTTAATAATTGGGAGTTGACGTTGCGAGACAACTGAGATCATGAGCGACGCCACAGCGGTCGGTGGTTTTGCCCAAATGAGGGCTCTTTAACGTGCGATGTACGGCACCCAGTACTTAGCGTCTCCGTGGAAGACGGCGTGTCTAGGCAACTTTACCCTGCCACCAAGCTGCTGGCGCCCTCGGCCGGGGGAGAGGTAAATAAACCGTAGCTGTGTAATCATTGCAGTTACCAGAGTTTAGCAGCTTCCTCGCTTCCCAATTGGCTCTATTTGCCTTGCCGAAAGTGAAGCACCAACCACGTGCAATGTTACGTGCATCGACCGAGCACTCGGCAAGATCACTCCTAAGGAGTTATAGTTTCCGGCCTTCCTGACATGCTTTACTGTCATCAGACACCAATTTTGCTTTCGAAGCAGGCAACAACAACAACAAAAAAGTATGGGCCCTTCAGTAACTGGTTAGCGGAATTGAAAGTAAAGAACTGTGAATGCGGAGGAGCTTGAGGAACGAATGTTCCGTATAATACTTTGCTTCTAAGATGAAAAACGGTTACAGAAATTGATCGCGGGAGGCACCTCGACACGACAGCAGTGTAAATGCGCAAAGCACATCGACAGGGAGCGGGACAATTTCAAATCATACAAGGAACCGGGAACGGTAAAGAAATTGGCGAAACGGCCAAACGAAGATCTGGCAAATGTGGGTATAATGCACGTCAAGATGATAAATGTACAGCCGCCGCCAAATATGGTTGGGAAAGTCGAAAATTGAATCATTTCGACCTCAGTGCAAGAAGTCTCATAGCCCAGCCAAAATACAAAGGGTCAAAACTCGAGAGGATATCAGTTGCATAAAAGCTAACGAGGAAGTCAGTTTCTTCTTGAATTCACAATCGCCCGACGTTATACTAGCAAAAACAGACTTCCGTCGGCAGCCGTAAACATAGCAGGCGTTCCCGTGATCTGAAAGTTATCGTAGAACGTGAAGAAAAAACAATGTGCAAGTTTCCGGCGATGCAGAATCAAAAATAACAAAGACGGTTAAGAGCATCAACTGTTTACTACATACATAAAAAACGAGACTTTCGTACAGTAGGCTGCACTTCTTCAGGTTTGAGGACCTGTTACAAGTGGTGAAGCATATATCATATATGTGGTTTTTTGATATACGCTTCACCACTTGGAATAGGTCCTCAAACCTGAAGAAGTGCAGCCTACTGCACAAAAGTCTTGTTTTTTATGTATATAGTAAACAGTTGATGCTCTTAACCGTCTTTGTTATTTTTGAATCTGAAAGTTACGTAGATATGGGAGCAGACTGCTCGATCAAATCGCGATCAGCTCTGAAGAAAACAACAACAACAAGAAATAGACTCCAGGAACCTGTAGCGTTATCTTCAATACCTATTTCGGGCATGGAGAAAGAGCATCAAAGAAAAATATGCTGGTTAGTATAACGCAAGGGCGAAAATTTGCAGACCGATTTCTTTGTTCTAAAGCAAGATGTTCGAAAACGTTGTCTTTGACTGTAGCAGAGCGGTTGAGGTTGATAGTTCGCACGGCTGCAGTGGACAACTAGAACTGGGACTCTACGGGACTGTCAATCCGTACAAGGATGTATTTCATGCATTTGGACTGTTAGGGATGCCGTGTACAACATGAAGTTGAGGAATTATGCCAAGCCAGTAGCAAGTCCGGTATTCAAGAAGAACTGGTATTCGATGGCAATCCAAGCTCAAGGCTGAACTCCAGAGAATGAAGGGACAGGATGTCATTGCAAATGTTGCAGCACTGACGGTCTGCAGAGTGGTCTGCCCAAATGGTGCTCGTTCTCAGGAAACAGAAGGTGTGGATACCCACATAACCAATGCACATCCTGAGGACGTCTATCAGATGTCACCACCGTATAATCAGTCGGCAATAAGATATCCCGGATAGTCCGAATGACATACAACTGGACATCATTCGTACCGCAATTGCAACAGCCTGGGACTTGATTTGGGCAGCCCTCGTGGCGTCCTCTATGACATTTTCAGGGTGATTTTCTGGGTGTTTCAGGATGTTTTCCTAGGCATTCCAGAATGTTAATGTGGTGTGCCCCCTCTCCCCGTACGCTATATATGCACATTATAATTGGGTTTGTCAATCCCGAGCCATTTTTGCAGCCCCGGGATTTCGGGATTGTGATGAGTTCACATTGTGCTTCCAAGTATAGTCTTGCGTGAGTCAGGATTATCTAACCAGCAACTGAGCCGTACATGCAAGCTCACATCCGCACCCGACACGCAACCCCCGTCTCGTTACAAGTTCAGACCCGCATTCGACCGCAGTCCGCATATTTTTTCCAAATGCTCACCCGCACCCGACCCGCTACCCGCAACGCGATGAACGTTGACGAGTAAATTGAGAGTGCTCTCTGGTCTCCGTCTGATGATTAGATGTGTCTGTGTGCATGGTTTCTTGTTCGACGTCAGCGCAGGGGGTAAAAGGTGCAAACATGTGTTGGCTTGTGCATGACGACACGAAACCCGAATGGACAAAGGAAGGACACAGGCGCTGGTGCTCCCTAACGGTGTGAGCGTTTGTTGCGCTCTTGTTGGCGACGTTTTACGGCATATTTCGAGCGACTGCAGTACAGACGCGTAAAAAAATTAGCAACTCAATGTACTTTCTAATAGTGTTTTGGTAAAACGCGTCGACCGCACCGGACCCGCTGTTCGCACGACACCAAAAACCTAGACCCGCCACCCGCGGGTCCCGCAAGCCATGCAGCACTCTACTTCCAAGTCAATTTACCTAGCTCAAGTGACTATATCGGCGTGTTGTGCGAAGTTCATGTGCACTTTGTCTACCCTACCGTTTCCTGATGGAAAGCACTCGAAAATTCGCACTGGTAAAATAGTGGCGGCGAAATGGTTACATTTTATTTATTTTTTCCTGCTATGATGATGCCGCTTCTTTTTGGTTCATCTGCATTCATCTGTTGAGCGAGAAAAGAAGGCGAGTCCCGTTACACTTGAAGTAGCAGGAACTATTGTTTTATAATTCTCTCAAACGGTGTAGCATTCTACTTGAATGAAGAAGAGAAATAACAACAAAAACGAATGGAAAGACACGAAACACTAAACGGTTTCCAACACTGTCGCTGCGCGGTTATCACATTGTACAACGATTAACAGAGGACCTGAGAAAGCACTGAGCGTGGAGGATAGTGTCTCCGAGTTCGGGTCCAACTTTTGTGCCAATACTGGCTGCCAAACTGAAAGTCCGTCCAGCTTCTGTGTTAAAAGAAAGAACAGTCAGCAAATATCTGTACGCACGTGCAGGCAGCGGTCATCTGCTAAGTCCAGTCATAGAAAGTGGCTTTTTTCTTACGCCGGAGTTAGCCTGTGACCGATGGCCATCAGGTATTTGATTTTCCTGTCAAATTTGCTCTCACAAAATCACGGGGTTTTCTGGAAGCAATCCCTGGACTTCGGACGTCAAAAATTGGCCTGCACCCCGGGATTTCCGGATTCGGGATATCCCAGTTGACAACCCTACTTTTAATGCAAGCTGTTCCATCACACATGCGTGTTCACAGTGACTAGAAATTTTATTCAATATTCTATACTTCCACGCAAAAGGAACTTACTAACTTACTAAGGAAATACTAAGGCAAGCCTGCCCAGGCACTTCAGTACACTAAAATATAATTGCTCCCATCTTAACATCAGAATATCACAGGGTAGTAAAAGGGTAGTACAACCACTAACTAAACTAACTGCCACCAAGAAATGTTGCGGCATATTTTAGGCAGGCAACTGTACCGAAGCACATCTGCCACAAACTGTATAATGCAATGACAGCTATACTGCAAAAGCGAGAGGAAACAATACCCGTTTGATACTCCATTCCGTTTGATGCAGCCTGTTCGTCACAGCTTGTGAAGTACACTACCCGGACAACCACCAACGTTCCAGGAACAACCTGTGGACGTCCATTTTGGGAGATCTGGACACCGTGAGGATGTCCACGAAAAGCCGTATGCCGTCTCGTGGACGACAAATTTACTGCCAAAGTTGCCTCCATAGATGTCGTTGGCCAGCCCACTCGATGTCCTTACCGACGTTTCAAGCATGTTCCTAGCATCATTCTAGCCCATCCTGAAAAATATTATTTACAGTGACCGTCAAGCTAAGTATGTTCCTGAATTACATGCAGGCTCCACTGACCTAGATCTAGGTAATTTGAGGAAGTACGCCCCAGCAATATTCTCCTTGTCTCACTTATCCTGAGACAAAGCACAATTGCCGGTCACAACACTCCCACCCAGGCATGTTTCTATATACAGGGTGTCCCAGAAAACGTGTGATTGAATTATAATAAAAAAACTACGCCACCTAGAATCATGCGGTCAACGGCATTTGTTCTTATTAGGTTTTTGCCACCTTGTAAAGTTAATGTCATGTACCCCTAGTTTAATTATGCAAATATTTGCGAACTGAACTCAGAAATTTGCCAAGGGAAGGTCACTTTTTTACCCCACCAATATGAAGAGCGTGCCGAATTCACTCCAATTCATGATAATTGACAGTGATATTCACGAGCTTTCCCATCGAAAAAAATAGCCGAATATCGTGCTTTTCGGAGCACCGGACCATAACGCGCGATGTCTGTTTGTGCGCAATCGCTCGCAGTGCGACGAAAGGAGGTTCGGAAGCCAGCCCAAAGAGTGATAGTAGAAAAAGTAACAGTTCTTAAAATTGGGACATTACCCAGCGAAAGTCGGACGTGATAAGCCATGCCTGCGTTATCTCTTTTTGCGATGCCGGGGTGGGCTGGGTTTCCAACCTCCTTTCGTCGGACTGACAAAGATTGCGCTGAAAAATTCATCGTGCGCTATTCTGTGCGACCTCCGTACACTGTAAAAAATAAAACTCCTTTTTAAGTGTAATTGGGGTGTATTTGGGGTGCATCAATTGCTTTACTCCCTTATTACACCCTCAAGAAAAAGAATACACCCTGTTCTTGGTCTGAAATGGGTGTAATATGTGTATGTCCCACTCTGCAGGGTGTAATTTCGAGAATTGGTGTGAAAAAGGTGTAGTGGCCATCAAATTTCTAATGTTTCGCAACGATAGGTCTGGCAACAGTGTGCTGTTTACTCTGCGTTCTCCAGCTATGGCGGTTGGAGTTAGTTGTGGTAGTTTTCGTGTTCTTTGTGGAGGTCGTTTGGTGAACTACAGGTTATTTGACCATGTTGGTTTTGGATGCACTGCAAGGTTTATGGTGCCGGGTCTCGAACGGATGCAAGCAACAGATGTGCCGTGCCCATCGGATCGAGTAGCTTATCCGAGCGTCTCGCTGCAGCGTGCTGTATGGGAAGTGTTGTCGGTGTATTTTGTCTTGTCTGCTTGTCTGGTTGATTCAGGTGCCTTTGAAGCGGGTATTTTGAGATTATGTTTGAACCTTAAGTGGAATGCACGGATTAGATCAGAGAACAGTGCGCGTCGCGTTGTAACGGTCACATGTGACCGTTAGGCAAAGTCAAGGGGTATACGCAACAAACGAAGTTGGTGCAATTTGTGGTAGCAAGTAAAGCAGCTGGCAAGAGTCAACAAGAGGCAAGAGGTAGCGAGCAATGAAACCACTAGGCCACAACCTTCTGATTTCCGGTCAGATGTTTCCGGACTGTGCTGACTCAATGGCTGTGCGCGTCTTCCGAACAATGCGCTGGCAAGTTTGTGTGTTGGCGATGTCAGAATGGTGTACCTAATTGGTAATATACACTCGACCAGAAATCAGAGAGGTATGGGTTCGTGTCTCGCTACCGACACTTCACTGACCCTTTACCGATTGTAGCTTTGTAGGGACATTGGTCTTTTAACTACACTATGATTGTGTGCTTCTTAATTTCTGCGTTATTTTAATATAATCGACTGATTTTTAACTAGTCACAACATTACCATGGTTTTGGAGTATTATAGCTTGAGTTGCTTTTGCGCCAATAAAATTCAATCACCATCATTTATCGATTGCTTTGCTTTCTATCTTGAGCTGCTTGCATATTGACGAGGGCTGTGTTTGTATACTTTTAATTCTTCTCTAGCCTTGGCCATCTGCTTAACTATAATGTAATTTGTGGTTCGCCCTTAATTTGATTAAGGCATTTCACAGTTCTTTTTTTTTCTTTCAGTACAGAGGAAGGACTTCTCTTGTCTCACCGTAATACCTTCATCTTGGTCGACATGTTGGTGGACACTTTTATGTTTTGTATTGGTGCGGTGACTATGTAATTCTTATAGCAGTGCATGCAGTGTATTATAGGTAATCCAAATAAAGAATATGCCTGTTATTTTAACCGTTGTGTTTCTGTTGCCCGCGGCATAACACCCTTACTGAAGGGTGTTGTCTTGCCTGAGGGTGTAGACATACACCAAAAAGGGAGTGAGTTAGGGTACCGCTAGATTACACCAAAAGAGGTGTTTAGAGAACACCCTTTCTGGGGGGTGTAGTTTTGCCAGAGGGTGTATATATACACCAAAAAGGGAGTCAGTTAGGGTATCGTCAAATTACACCCAAAAAGGAGTTATATTTTTTAGAGCGAGAGCATGATGTTCGGTTATTTTTTCCGGTGGGACAGCTCCTGAATATCCCTGTCAATTATCATTAATTTGAGTAAATTAGACACGCTCTTCACATTGGTGGGGTAAAAAAGTGACATTTACTAGGCACATTTTCGAGTTCAGTTCGCAAAAATTTACATAATTAAACTTACGTTACACGACATTCACATGAGGAGGTGGCAAAAACCCAGTAAGCACAAATGCCGTTGACCGCATGACTCTAGGTGGTGTAGTTTTTTTTCATTATAATTCAATGATACGTTTTCTGGGACACCCTGTATAATGTTGTAATGTATGTAATATATCTTTCGCAATATAACTGCCAGTACAACACGCACCAAAACTCTTTAATGAACGCGGTCAAATTCATTCAGCAAACACACGAAATCACATTCCTTGGAATGTCACTATAGCCTTGTGGTAATTATTTATTTATTTCAGAATACCTCCAAAGGTGCCTTGGGGACATTACATGAGGGAGTGGGTTACAATGATAAACAGCATCACGAGTATACAGAGTGTCGCAGCTAACTGCAAACATATTTTTTTTTAATATATATAACACTTTTTCCAAGATGAAATCAATTGCAATATAGCATATGCTGAAGGGCACTCCCTAGGAGGGCATTAGCAAAGTCCAAAGGCAATGTCTTAATTAACTTTCATTAATTATAAAAGCTACAAAGTTGTCCTAGTGAGAACGTCTGTTCCTTTCGGTCACCTGATATCGTAGCCGTTTTCAGAACAAAAATCCGTTCGATAGATCGCCCGCAAAAAATTAGTGAAGGAACGCCATTTTTTTCTTTATTTTGTTCATTGCGCATCTTCGCAGACGCGTATTTCCTTCATCCCCAACGTGAGAGGGGAAAGGAGTACAGTGCCGCCTCATGCGTCGAAGATTAGCTTTAACTTACGGAAACAAAATAAAAACAAATGTATCGGGTGACTCTATCGGAACTGGCCTTATCTTGGGTGGCATTTTCTGTTTCCTTTTAATCTTTTTCCAGGACGCGAGAGGAGATAGTGTGCTCTTTCTCCCTCTCACATTGGGGGTGAAGGAAAGACGCGTCTTCTAAGAAGCGCAATGAACAAAATAAAGAAAAAAATGGCGTTCCTTCACGATTTTTTTGCGGGCGATCTATCGAACGGATTTTTGTTCTCAAAACGGCTACGATATCAGGTGACCGAAAGGAACAGATGTTCTCATTGGGACAACTTTGTAGCTTTGATAAGTAAAAAGTTAATTAATGAAAGTTAATTAAGACATTGCCTTTGGACTTTGCTAATGCCCTCCTATAGGGAGTGCCCTCAACATATGCTATATTGCAATTGATTTTATCTTGGAAAAAGTGTTATATATATTTAAAAAAAATATGTTTGCACTTAGCTGGGACACCCTGTATGTAAATCACATTTAGTACAGAAAAATAGTGAAAATACAACGCCGCGACAATGTGAGATAATAATATGACATACAACGAAGTTTATGATAGTAACGAAAATCTCCAACCAAGTTACAGGACGGGGATACCCGACGTTTCGGAGCCAGTTCGGCTCCTTCCTCAGGGGTGACTGTAGTGGCCGTTGGCAGCAGCGTTCTTCCCGTGGTTCGAATTTCGTGGTTCGAAAAAAAAAAACAATCCGGCGAATCACGAAATTCGAACCACGGCAAGAACGCTGCTGCCAACGGCCACTACAGTCACCCCTGAGGAAGGAGCCGAACTGGCTCCGAAACGTCGGGTATCCCCGTCCTGTAACTTGGTTGGAGATTTTCGTTACTATCATAGTTCTCACCCAACCAGACACACTTGTGTCGAATATGTTCACTTTCAACGAAGTTTATGCATGAAGAAACAGCATCATATGCTACAATCAAGAATGGATCATGTAATATACGTTAATAGTATGTTAAGAGGTTCTGTACGCAAGCAAAACACGTAGAAAGGTAGCCGAATAATAACTATGAGAACAAAACAGAGATGACATTACGAAATTCTTGAGTTTGTGTTATTGTAGCGATGTTGCTCGGAAGGTCATTCCATTCTAGAACGGTGCGACAAAAGAATGATTTTGAAAAAAAAAAAAAACATTCGAATGACATAAAAAGCGGCGGTCCACTTTATTTCGGTGATCAAGGCGGGGAAATATGGCAGTGGATCGGCGAATCGGACACTGTTGTGAGGGAATGTTATGCAAGAATTTATGAAAGAGAGATAGACGTGAGATAAGACGGCGCTGTTATACGGTATGCTTCTATAAACTTTGTCGGAAAATATCACAGCTTGCGCTTACATGAAAAACAAATAATAAAAATAAAATGCTTTCAGATTGTCATCACAAGGAGCACTTCAATAAAGCAAACTGTAACATAGTGGAGACTGAACTGTACCTTGTTTATCACAGCGTGATTTAAAACAAAAAGTTAAACACTTATAAACAGACATTTGGAAATGTATGAAAGTCATGTGAAATGGTTCACACAAAGTGATAATGAAATATAAAAAATGAACTACAAGTGAATCATTTGCTTGTGATAAAACATGGCAGCGAACCAGCCACTATCGGAGTCCTTGTTACTGAGGCGGTATATGCTGTGCTGATACATGAAGTCAGAGTTATTTCAGCAACAAGAACGGCACCACCATTTTACAGTGACTAGCTATGGCGTACAGTACTTGCAATTTCCAATCAATCTCCCGTTGCCGTCACCTGGCTCCGATGAGTACCGGACTGGCGGCGAAGATCACAATAAGTACAAGGTCCGACCCATGTTCTTTCGACGGGTGGCAGGATGTTGACATGATGTTGCTTCTTGTCAACACATGCAGAAAAGGACTCGACAAAAAAAAAGGGGGGGGGCAATCTTCCAGCTGACCTCTCCGGACTGTTTCCCAAGTCTGTTCCCACATGTGTTGACAACAAGCAACAGCATGTTACATCCAACTAACCCCTCGAAACAACAAGGGTCAGACACGATAACGACTGCGATCTTCGCCGCCAGTCGGACACTTACGGGAACGTTATCACGCTAACGGAGGTTGGTTGTTCCTTTGGGTCTGCATGAGCATGCTCGAAAATAAAAAGATTCCACTTGGTTGTAGTTCAGTGGCGGTCCTTGTCGTTTTTATCCTTCGTCCTCGTCCGACCCAGCACTTGGGGTTTTCAATCATTTTTAAATTATACATGTACCAACCAGCCCAAACACTTGCTCTGTTCCTAACGGGAGATACGTTGGAAGTTGCGAGCACTGTAAATCAGATACATACAAAATGATAGGCATAGCTAGTGTGCTGAACACAAAAATGCATAGAAGATAAATGTAAAACAAAATATGCGGTACCACAAGAAAAAGAGGAACTGGCAACAGGAATCCTTGCAACCAGCACAAACTCTACAAAGAATGTCCACCAACGTGCACTAAATATTCACGCGAAGTCGATTGTGTGATGCTGCTCACGAATTCCGACCTTCTTGGGCGGAACTGCCCTTCATATTATGGCGATCTTTAGCGTGACGAAGCCACGACTTCATTTCATTTTCGATGTTTGTTCGTGTCGCTCCTTGAGCTGTTTGTGCATCTGTAGTGTTCCTGAAAGCAGATGAATTTAAAGTTTCACGAGCAGCTGGAGGAAGTGATGTAAAGTCTGCCAGTCTTTTACAAATCTAAGTGATCATTAGTGTTGCCCATAAGTATTGCACTTCACAGATGATAAACACTAACTGCTATTCATCCTGGGAAACAGTACCACTAGTGTTAATGTATGATTTTTTTTTGTTGGCTCTTGAGTTGGGCATGATTAAAGCAATTGTTTGTGCTAAGAACACATTGAAATTATGTAGCTTTCTTCTTTATTGGTGCACCAATAAAGAAGAAAGCTTTCCACTCGTATATTATACCTCTCTATGATTCTACTTCTAATGTTTTTACTCTGATGGCCGCAAGAAAATTGTGCCATGCTTTGAGGTCCCCGCACACAGTAAAGTGTCTGTGGTCTGTCTTTGTTGAAGTTGGAAATATTTACAACTGCAATTCACATTAAAAGTTAGGTGGGAAATGTGATTATGAGAAGTGGCATGATTACTTACAAATAGTTCATCTTGTGAAATATTCCTATCGTAAGGAAGAAGGTAGTGCAGGCTTTTACTTGCGCCTAATGTTCTGTACTGCCTAGTTCATTAGGACCTTACCTACCTCACATCTTGGTGGAAGTGCAGGGCCATGGACTACCGTACCTCGTTTTTTCCTCACAACATACAACATGTTCTAGTTAAGACAATGATCACACAAAACTGGTCACCAAGGTCAATAATCATTGCACAAACTAAACAAGGGAAACATGGATCGACAACTGTTATGACATGTCCCATCTCTTGATTGCCCTAGTTGGATTAATCGCCTTACTGTTAACAAACTAGTATACCCCCTTCTGCCAAAATTGGTCAGTCGATATGTATTGGCATAGCTTACAGATCGAACTATCATGACAGCCAGGATGCAACATACCGGGCGTTTCCCCTTTTATCTGCAACCTTTTTTCAGCCCTAACGTCATAAAAAAAGGTCACACGTGATTTGTCCTGTATTTTCTTTCTTTTTTTTCTCTCTCTTGCAAGGAACAATGTGCATCACCACAACATATCAGGGGTTATGTACCGGTGAAGGGCAAAGCCGTGCCCAGCAAGATGAAATGAGTGATACGGCAAGCGACTGCGAACACATCAAGGAAGAAAAGAAAGCATAAAAAAGCTACAAAACAAACTCGTTAAACAAACAGCCTTAACAGGTTCCCTACATTGTGTATGATGTTCTTCAGTTACGTTAAGTGAGGGCGGAGATACCAACGCCGCTGATGCTCCAAGGTAAATCTAAATTGGTAGCGAAGGCGGGAAAAAATACGAAATATGGCCCGGCAACCCTGGTATTTTGATGCGCGAGCGAACCTGGGTGTTGCGAGGACAAATGCGAATGTAAACA
This sequence comes from Ornithodoros turicata, assembly GCF_037126465.1. Taxonomy (NCBI): domain Eukaryota; kingdom Metazoa; phylum Arthropoda; class Arachnida; order Ixodida; family Argasidae; genus Ornithodoros; species Ornithodoros turicata. Next base: position 2,803,386 of record NW_026999320.1, on the reverse strand, counting down.
ACTTTGGTTTACATCGATGAGAAAAGTTAGATGTGTATTAATCACTTAGTCGGTTATCCGATCTAGGAAAACGTACATCTTTGCCTGCTCTATGCGTCTGTCAAAGCCGTGCAAAGTAGGTGAGTTCCCGCATCCTGCTGTTCTCCTGGGGCTGCGCATGCGCAGTTCCTCAAGTGTGACCGTTTGTGCTCGTTTGCGCCATACGCACTGCTTCGCATTTTTGCTTGTGCTTATTGCTATATCGCACAAGAACACTCAAGTTACACATTTGGGGACATGAAGGCAGGGTGTCGAACCGAAACGTTTTTCGTTCCGGTTTTCGTTCCGGTTACATCATAAGCGATCCGGTACCGGTTCTGCTCCGGAGCAAAAAAATAACGGTTCATAGCCGTTTTTAATCGGTTCGGCTTCTGCTGGGAATATTCATCCCCACAACAAAAAATCAAGGTTACAAAATGTAAACTCGTTTATTCGGCATACATGGTATTTAATATTAATAACCTTAATTAATTTATAATAATAGAGAGCTGTGAAATTGGTAGCTCTTGGTTCCTGTAGGTTACTGTCTGTTTAAATGGGCTTTCTCCTTTCTTGAACCGCATGCTACAAACGGACTTTTGGACGTTTGTCGTGATGTCATACGTAAAGTACTTTCTTGCTGGGTTGGAGCGATCGCGTCCCATCCGAATGTCTGTTGCTACTGTCTAGCCAGCAAGCACCACCGCACGAGTACGATGCAAATCGAGGAACGCCTTCACTCACAAACGCGCTCAACGGCTCCGTTTTATTTTCTTCGTGTCCTGTCCACAAAAGAGTTGCCACTTCGCACGGGCTTGCCCTCGCGTATACGTAAATGTATTCAACTTAGCTGCTCTCAAACAAGGGACGCGTTGCGCGACATCACCGATAAAGAAGCCGTTATGCAGCTCCGTTGGGTCGCTGTTTAGTTGAGGATAGTTAGGGGATCAAATTAAAACGAACACTACGGCACATTGCTAGAGAGTCACATGTAGCTCTAAGTCTCTGTGCGTGTGCGAACGATAAACCATTACAAAAGGAGCCTAAGGGTCATAGTATACCGACATACATTCCACCGTAACCGTATCCCTCGTATAGTACAGAGCACACGACGTCTGTTTCACTCGCCTATCCGCAGTTCAAACCGGTGATGTTTTTTCTTGGCCCGAAAACCGTTAAAATTATTTTTCGGTTTCCCTCCTGAGCGAAAAAAACGTATACGGTTTCAATTCCGTTCCGTTTTTTTTTGTTTTCGGTTCCGGTTTTGGTTCGCTCCTACACCCTGCATGAAGGTAAGCTGAACGTGTAGTAGAGAAGCTGAACATAGTCAGAATATTCCCTATTGCAGGCCCTGGTAAATACGTGAGCCATGTCCAGATACACAGATAGGCGTGCTTTCTGAACAGCAGAGGAGGCTGTCGCTGACGGCACCACACAAGCGACACAACCTTTCTACCGTTTTCTGCAGGATCCTGCCAGGTGAGTATCTGAAGAAGCATTGTTGTTTCGAGAAGCGATATACGTGCATACAGATGCGTCTGCGGTTATTCTCATTTATGCATATGTCAGGCGCTTAGCTTTGGATATGATGCGATGCCCAGCGCAAAAAACAAACAAACAAACAAAAACTGTCAATCAACTGCATGTGATAGTTTGCTGGTGCATAAATGGTATTGCGTGATTTTCAGTGCTGTTGCTGCGTGAACATCTGCCCGCATTGATCAACATCAACTGAGCTGGTAAACACTCAAAATATTAAACATGTGCCTTGCTGTTTCTGATATTGGGCGCGCGAAATTGAACAGTGCGCGCCACTGAACCTCACATAGAGGCACGAGCTCATCGTATGATTTCTTCTTCTTCCCATTTTTGGATGGATTCTGTAGCTATGTAGCTTGTATGGTGGGCACTTGGTCATGACTTTGGGCTTGCTTTCTTGCTTGCTTCTGATTGCATTTGGTGGTTGCGCATTTGAACATGGTATTGCAGTGAGCTCTGGGGCTTGACGTTTCACAGTCTGATGCATGTTTGGGATACCTGCCAGTTCTTGTGTAATATCCTGCATACATTTTTGTGTATCATCTACTTACAATGGGAACCATTTTACAGGTGCTAGCATGGCTGGAATTTTGTGACGTGAAGCTGCAGAGCTGCTGTTTCCTTGACACCCCGCGTTGCTTTGTGCACAACCTTTTGCACAGACTGCACTTTTACACATAGGAAGGTTCAGGTGTGATGTGGTCCCGACACTTAAGTGTTCTTAAGTGTGGTCCCGACACTAAGGCGCGAGCGATCCTGGGTGTTGACAGTAGAGGTACGATCTTAAACACGAAAACTTTAGAACGTGGGCATGGGTTGTGTGCGTACTAATAGGTTATTCATAATTTCAATGTAGAAAAAACTTTCTGTTGCCCCACTCGTGCACATATACGAAATTATCTACCACCCGAGTACGTTTCCGTATCCTCCTCCTTAGCGCATGTGTCACAGTGGGCGTGTTTATCCGTGCATCTGTGTATCCGTGCATTGTAATGCGGAGTTCGTATACTTTTTGGGTTAAACAGGTAGCGACGTTCACATCTCGGAGCTGTAGGCCAACATTAACACGTGTGAACAGATGAATACAATGCATCCTCTGTTGCTGGCCCCGCGAAAAAAAATTTCATTGAACGAGCGGCCATGATAGCGTGAGTGTTAGCAGGAATCAGCTGTGCACCAACGATGTCATGTTTTGTTGTAATGGCCACTCACTGAATAAATGCAAACGTCTAATCATTGCGTGTGCGTATTGCTCTAGGTGAGGAATGGAGCTTAAGTGAACCTTCCTCGTTTCTGTGTGATATCACGGTGCCCTTCTGTTTGGAGTTGTCAAGATATGTGATAACTATATGTATTTCATATTGATATGTTTCATTAAACCAGATACGATTTATTTTCTCTGTGTTCCTATCTGGTACTGTTGCACGGGTGAGGAAAAGGGAATACAACGCAAACGAAGTGCGCTAACGAAAACGTGCCATAGCCAATTATGCACTACTTATTATTCATACTGCTGACGTCATCTCTGACGCCATTTATTTACAATCGTAGTAGTCCGCGCAACGGATGGATGGTGCTGACCGTCTCTATCATGGCGTCATTCTGAAGACACAGGGGCCTATGGGAGTTGCGCTACCTGTTTAGATATACCTCTGCCAATCCAAGTGGCATCATCCCTACAACAGAGAACAATCAAAAACAGCATCAAAGGATTCATATCGGTGGTGCGCATTCCTTTCACCCAACATGTTTCATACCCCATTCGGAGGGCACTGTGCCCATCAGGCATTTTCACTGTGCATATGAAGTTGAGTGCATAGAATGTGATGCAACCTACATTGGCGAGATACACAAAAGACGTGGGACAAGACTAAAAGAGCACACAATGGGCGTTGCCAGGGCTACTAATGCTTAGCTTTACTAACCAGGACCGAATTAGTCTACCATTGCTGGCCTAAGGGACATATACTTAATTTTGATGGTGCAGTAACCTTTGCACATGATTAGCGATGGGGCCCTGAAAGTTCTTAGAGTCCTGCTTTATCAGGCGTGATGCTTCAGCCTGTAATACAAACAGTGGCCCCCTACCGGATGCGTATGATGCCCTCTTAGATAGGCTGATGTGCTCGTCTTTGGCCCCTGTTGTACTGATGATGCCACCTGGATAGGCGGCAAAACGTTTACGCTCCGTTTTTAATCGTTGTGTTGAGCGGTGTTTGCAGTAAAGGACGTTACAGTATGAGGTTGTCACCCGGCTTTTGGAGTATATTTTCAAATAAAGTCGTTGTTTTACAAAGCTCAGTACATTGCAGAAATCATTCTTATTGCCTATTCTTTAGGGGATACCATTCTTGCATTCACATGAAGCACTGAAGGGCCAATTTCAAAAATAAATGCAATTTGATTCATGTTCTTGCAGACATGGCACAATGTATGCACGAGGTAGCTCCATTTCAGAAGCTTGACAACACTCAAAGCAATTAGTGTGCTAGCATTAGATATGGTGCACAGCATTACATATTTGCTTTTGCTAGGGCAACTAAGATGGGTGGTTAGAAAGGCAGGTACAACCTGTTTCAACAAAATACACTCAGACTCATTAGCAATTTCCTGTATGAGAGCTAAGTCATTTCTGTCAGTATGAGAACATGGGTACCTGGTTATAAATAACAAGAATTCATCCACCAGAGGTCAGTGTTTCACACACCCTGCTTTCCATCAAAACTATTAAAAGGTGTGACCCCCAAACCCGCGCAAAATTCCTGGAGAGTCTTCACTGGACACTGTTGCTGTCCCTCTTACCAGGTGCTCTCTATGAACCTGACTCACAGTTCTGGATGCGCTGCCTGAGCTAACTTCAGCATGTTTTCCCAACATGAATGGTAACTGCTATGAGGACTGTTGTACTTACTGAAAGCGATATGAAATGCTGTGCCTTGACAGGTAACGTTGATGTCCTTCTTAAGACCGTAGAGAGATGTTGCTTGCTCCCTTTATTCCAAACCGCACTATGAGATGCAAGCCCCCTTGCCACCAAGGAAATGCGTTGTGCCTCACAGTCAGGGCAATCAAGGGAATCAGTCACTGAGGCTCAGAAAAGCTGTTTTCCATCGGGATCTGATCCAGGACTGAGCCGTGAGTAGCCCCGTGAAAGCACCAGGGTTCCTTCGAATTTTAGATGTCCAGCTTTTATTTTCCTCCCCCTCCTTTTTTATGTAGGAGTTGATTACTTTAGCCTTGTACTGATTTGGAGATTGAAAATGTGGAGATGATGTAGGAGGTGCAACTAGGCTTTAGGCACAATGAGGCAAACTGTGACAACATACATTCTGAGAATGCTTATGTATCATTCACACAAAGAGAGGACAGGTGTTACAATAGATGTTACATCTTTTTCCGGTTTTGATATTTATTTATTTATGAATATACCTCAAAGGCCCTTGCAGGCATTACATGAGGGGGTACAAGGAACATACATATTTGGAGGAGAGACTCTGTTTTTCGTTTGTTCATCAGTCTTGCTCAAGAAATTGTTCACTGTAGCAACAGCACACAATGTCACAGAAGGAGTGCTCATCTATCGTTCCGCGAGACTAATGACTAAGTGTTGTGTTTCAACACAACATATTGAACTCATGAACCATGCACCAGCCTGAGACCTATACATCATCCTAAATACAGATGCTGAATTGTTTTAAATGTGATAGACGAGCTGTGCGAAGAGGTACCTCCAGTTAGGATCTTGGGTACTTGAAGCCTGTGGCAGTTTCTGTGGGGAAGGCTTGCCAGATACTCTTCACTGCACAGGCTGGGATGACCATGCTCTTGTTTTTCCCAAGCTTGTGCCATACTCACCTTGCAAACTGGCGATACGCAGTGTATCTGTATCGTCTACACTGTAAGAAAATATTCCGTTTCAAAACGGGAACGAATGCTGCTATCCGTTGATGCCAGCCAAGTGCCCGTAGTCTTCCGTTACGGCTCTGATGGTAGACGGCGAATGTACAGGAATGCATCCGTAACTGAGAAAAACGGTGTTGAGTCTGTTGTGAACTGCCAACGGCTACCACTCAGTAAATAGTACATCATCACCGAAGTGCCGTTTGGGCAAGGTACTGCTATATATCAGTAAGTATAGGAAACTGTACTCGTGATGTGCCTCTTCATTACGGCAGCAATTCACTAATTATAATGACGGGGCGCTGTCCAGTAATGAAACGATGATTCCGCTTTAAAACAGGGATAAATGCTGTCGGCCATGATGCTAGCTGGTTTCCTGTTGTTTTCCTTTACAGTCCTTATGATGAATGTGAGATGTCCAGAGATTTTGTTTCATTGTTAATTGTTCAGTTCTCATGTATTGTGTGTCCAGAGAGGATAGCTTTTCAATAATAACCCTTTATTTTGGAAATTACTGGAAAGACTACAAGTAACTTGTGCATGACTTTGGTGGCGGAACATTTGACAGCTATGTATCACATGAGCTGAAAAGAAAAGAAAGTATTACTGAGCCTCCTTAGTCATAATACTTCCACGACAAATTAAATTATTTGATGAATAAAGAAATGTAATATGCTCGTAGGAAGCATTTACAACTTACATGTTCCCACTTCTTGCTATGTTCATCTGCTGCCCTCACTGCCTCACACATTTATGTATGTAGCCCTCTTGATTTTTTTATGCCTGCTGGCTCCCTTCGTTCTCAATGATACCAACCAGGTGCCTAAAATCACAACCAGTTAATAAAATTTCCTTATGAGTATTCAAAATAATTGCATGAAATATTCTTAGTTTCACATGGTGTAATGATCAGGACAAACGCTCCATTTCTCTACCAACTATTCCAAATAAGTTTATGAAGAACACTACACGTCCACCACTGCAAGTGGCACAACAAATTTCTGTGCACATAGATAGGATTTTTTTTTCATCCGTGAAACATTCTTATCAGCATAGTTCAGCATGGCAGACACATCACCATATGTGAAGCATATGAATGTCTCTGAAAGGTTAGCAGTTGATATGGCCTCTGCTATACGTATGTGTTACATCGCCTGCTGTATTTACTGCAGTATGTATCGTACCAGCCGAGTAAATATGTAGTATAATATAAGGAGGGTTCTTGCGAGACAGGCCCGCAGATACTACTACTACATGACGTGAGTTTCAAAATGCTATATTTTATCTGTATGTGATATGCTCTCCTACAACATTTCAATGCATGTCACAACATTTTTTTTTATATCTGCTGTACTCTATCCAGGTAAGCCATGCAAACAGCAAATATACCTGTGAATAAATATCAGGAGTGCCTCCCACCTTCAATGGATATGCAGGGCCATGACGCTGCCATGTGTGCCACTTCCTGTCGTTGAGAGGGAAGCAGAACATTGTCTGCTTCCAATGCATCAAGTACTGTCTTGCTGAGGCTCTCCCAAGGGTAATAAATTCGTGAGAGCAGAGGCATTTGTGGGATTGGTGAAAGTGCACTCACACATGTTGACTGATCTAAACAGGAAAGCAAAACAAAAAATGGCACTTAAAGCCCCAAGCAAGAGGGCAAAGTGGCATCTGGAGATGTATGCACTATACCTTGTTTCCATAGTCCATTTTTAACAATGAAAATGTCATCGAGGCATTTCTCAGCACCAGCAGCCATACAGCGAAGTGATAACTCATCCACTAAATACACCTAGAAACAAATAACTGGTGTTACAAAGATTTTTAGAACAACAATGCAATTGAAGCTCATACGAGCATTATAAACGTTATAACAAAAGTGGCATACCTGTATGTCGCCTTCCTGACAAATTCGATGACCCACAGCAACTCTGATTAGCTCCTCAAGACATGTTACTGACACCAAGTTTTTCGTTTTGTGATCTCTACTCCTGATCTTCAGAAACGCCTAGTAACAAAAAGAAGGAGAAAAAGCAGCAGCATTGAGCAAGCTTTGAAAACCACACACATATGTAGCAATCACTGTAGCACGCATAGGGAAATATATGTACCTCTCATATGGAACTTTCTGTGTCAGAAAACTAGAAGTTAGTAAGCGAAACCAGAAGTATTGTATATATTTGGCAAAAATTTGGTTAAACAGACTATATATACCTCCATAATCATGGTTGAGCAGTGATATTCTGGGGGAGACAACAATAGAGTTTATTACTTCATAAGCTGAATATGGATGACTGTCCATTAATTCTGAGGGTCGCACACAACAATATTCACTTGTACCTGAGATTCAAGATGGTATAGCATGAGGTCTAGTAGGAAGGTTGATGGCGTTATGCGAAAAAGAAAAATTGGCATCACCTCCGGGCCAGTTTCCACAAAGATGTGTACCAGTTTCCCATAGCACAGGTTGTACTCGTCTCTGGAGACCACAAGGTAGTGTCCTGTTGTATGTTGAGTCCCATGGATAGTGACTGTCGAAGCACACAAGAAGGGACTGTCAACTCACAGTGCACGATGCATCTGTAATGAGGTGATGATTTCAGCGTGCAATATGTGCTTCCTCACTGTCCACACTGCTGGCTGCAAGAAGTCAGAGAGCAAAACTTTTGAGACAATACTTTTTGTGTTGAATGTGTTGATATTTCGTCAGGATGACACCTGGAGGAATTGGTTCTATAGTTCTTAGAAGCAGCATTAGGTCCCTCTATGGTGCAAGGAACACCACTTGCAAAATCTTCATGTGATAGCAGATGGTCGAAAAGAGCTCGACGAGATGAAAATTTCTGCAGGAACAACGTGCACCCGTATACCACCTACCAAGAGAGTGCAAAAAAGGGATCCATTTATGTACAGCCTTCAGCTGTGCGAGCAGGAAACTGTTACTGGTGAAAATTTTGACGCCGCTTTGACTAGTAAAGGTACATTTGTCTGGAAAGACTGTGAAATGTGACCTCTTTGATGAATTGTAAACTGTAGAGGATTGCAACTGTGCAGACAGGAGGCCTTCCTATAGTGCAAATGCAACAGATTTCAATGGAAAGTATAACAGGCCATATCGGAATGATATCCACTTTGGAGATTGGGACACCTTCAGGTGAACCTTCCACAACAGAGGAATTCTGTTTACTCCAGCTCCAAGGGGAAAATAGAGTCACAACATTTATCAATTTTTAGTGCGAGATCACAGCAAAACACAAATTATTTCAGTAGCCTCCCCCTGACTAACTAAAGGTTAGGAAACTCTTTACGTTTCTACTCATGATCCACACACAGTGACACACACAGACACTGCTCTCCTGCTGTTGCACACCGTTGCTGAAACGCGTCTGCAACGAAACAATTTTTTCAACCATGCATACAAGTGGTGCTTATTTGACTTGGTATAGTAGTGGAACAACGAAACAGAGTTTCAACTCACCTTTGCTTTGCGGGGGTACAGTCGGCCAAAGACCAAACACTAGATGCACTTCTAAACACTTAAAACTTCACGGAGCGTCTCATGCGTCTACGAGGAAAGAATTTCGCGGGCTTCCAGTTAGCGGCTCAGGTGACAATGCTGTATTGCTCCGCGCTGCGCACTCGCTGACGGCGAGACGCCGGTGTCCTTGAGCCTGCCACATTCATCCGAGCAAAAAGTTACGCCCGAATATCGCGATATCAGTGTTGGATCGTTTAGAAACTGTGTGTGCTTCGCTGAAGACATGTATCGTCTTCCATATTTCTGCTAGTATAATCGTGACGTGGTCTGAACAAAATATTTCATTTTCAGCGATATTGCTCTACTCATTCCTGGAAAAGACGACGGGATAGCAACGGTTTATGTGCCGCTACGGAATTGGAGCAGCAATGAAAAAGAGAAGCTCTGGTTCCGTGGGCGCTTTTCCGTAAATTTACGGTCTTTTTTAACAGTGTACACAGATGTACATAAAACATAGTTTAGGCAAATAAGTAACCGGTTACAATACAATGTGTGTGTAGTGTAATTTCCACATGTACACACACCCTGTATATTACTGCACATGCTGTGTTCTTTTAGAACCAACATTGTTTTACTTTTCACCTAATCGACAATTAAGAACACTCAATATCGCTAAAAACCTACGCTAAAACCCTATGCACAGGGCAATACATAAAAAGGTGACCCATGACACAGCACACTGTTAATTACGAAATTGCCTATATTGGTTTTCTCCAGTTCAGAGTTGTGTATTCTATGGTCTTTTTATGTGCTGCGCCCTGTACTGGAGTTTTTAGCGACTTTAATGCTGGGCCAAACCAGTTTTGAGCGCCGAAATTTTAACATCGTTCGACATGGACACATGTGAATATAATCGCTCATAGGTTCGCGCTGCCCACGGAGTTCATATTGAAGCATAGAAGTTGGAAATCTTCGTGGGTTGTAATGCACTCGTACTGCAGTCATTGGGCAGTGTTTTCGAGCTACTTGCAGCACAAGCATTCGATCTCCTTTGGCATTGACACACCGGCCGCACCGGCACCTTAAACAGCAAGTACGCATTAAATATGAGGACACGAAATTTCAGAGAACTTTTACATGTTCGATCACAGTGTTCGAACAAGCTCATCGCTTACCTCTCTGTCGAAGACAGGCGACTGATGCTCTTTGCTTCATCTGTGACCGGTGTTCGTAGAGCCTTCGTCTCGCATTCGCGGCATCGGCGGCGTTTCGAAAGCAAGGCTACCGTGCTGTTCAGCACGCAGAATTTCCTTCTCGATCGCAGAAAGGTCAGAAAAAAGTTCCGGGCTCGAAGTCTCCGCATTTCTTGCTTCGACGTTCATATTGAAGATCGCTTTCCGGACCGATGCCGCCGCTTTCACAAACTCACTAACAACAGAACTTACGGTCCGGGCGCCCAATGAAACATGGACCTCGTGCTTTCGTCACGCACACGGAAATTGGAGGATGTCCACTACAAAGAGGCTAGATTTCGGCGCCGATCGCGCGAACTGAGGAGGAAAAGCGAAGCAGGTTTTCAGCTCCCCGTTTGGCAAACTCTGCCGCCGCGCACAGCCAAAATATTTCGCGTGTGGCTTGGAGGCATATTATACCTTCGTAATAGATGCAAACGAAAGATTTGTTGAACTTCTGGTCAGAGTCGCTTCAAGGGCTAATTGTCGCGTTCAACCAGACTCTCGGACTGCCGAAGTTTACATCTGCGCCGCATGGCGCTTTAAATATGACAGCCTCAAGTATGTTCGTTAGCGTTAAGGTCAGCAATGGGCCAACCTGGTCTTGAATTTTCAATCGCGGGCTGAACGGTTATCTGTCGATACGGGTTATCAAACCTGTGTCGTGGGCAAGTGAACCGTGAGGAAGGTCTTGTTTGGACTTGTGGACTGTCCATCATGTCTGGACTTGTGATTCGTCTTTTGGATGATACTGGTGTGAAGACTGCCTTGTGGAAAATAAGAGTCCCGTAGCATTTGTACCGTTTCAGTGTTGTTTCTGGCATCCTATAGCTATGAAGAACGCGCAGATATGGTGCTTGCCTTTGGGGAGGCGCAAAAGAATTGCCGCTCGGCGGCAAGAATATACGCCGAGAAATTTCCGTCTAGGCGACATCCAGATCACCGAACCATAACATCGGTTTTCTTGAACCTTGTTAACGGGAAATTCGATAAGCCGTACAGCAGAACCCCATCTGCACAGACAGTCCTGGATCATGTGGACGCCAACCCCCACGCCAGTGTACGCTCCACAGCTGACGCAGTCGGTGTTACTCCGTCAACAACGTGGCGCATATTTGATAAGGCCGGGCATCATCCCTACCGTCCACATCTCCATCAAGGTGTGATAGAGACGGACTATGAGCGAAGAGAAAGCTTCGCCAACTGGGCAATCGCCACTATGGAGGATGATCCAAGCATCCTGGGGACAATCATCTGGACTGACGAGGCGCGATTTTCGCGCGAGGCGAACGTCAACACTCAGAACCGACATTACTGGTCTCCCATAAACCCGTACTGATCTTGTCGAATAAACACCAGTGGCAATGTTCGTTTAATGTGTGGTGCGAAATACACGGAGACCAGATTCTCGGACCATACTTCTTCGACGGCCACCTAAGTGGGCCCAGGTGTGTCACTGTGGTGGTTGAAAACGTCGCGCAGGACTACCTCTATGCTACGCCTTTGTCAAATCGATGTAGTACGTAGTATCAGCACAACGGCGCCCCAGCCGTTCCTGTTCCTGGCTGGAAGCTAGGTTTAGCGACAGGTGGATAGGACCATCGGGGCCCATTTCGTGGCCAGCTCGATCCCCAGACCTGACACCTCTGGATTTTTTTTTGTGTGTGTGGGGCTATGTTAAAGTGGCACTAAACCGATATCGGAGCAATGATGTATAAGTAGGAATATGTCCATTTTAACTCTGAAACATATTTTCTTACATTATGAAGGTCTACAACGACATAGTAGCGCAGTAATTACAGAACGCGTTATGCACTATTTCTTGAACTTGCTCCGCCCTTCGAGTTCTCACAACAATAGGAGCGACGTCATTTTGACGTCTTGTGCGGGCCACTACTTATGAAGGAACGAATAACCGAGAGACACGGGACACGAAGACAAGCACAAGAGAACTCTTCTTCTGAGAACTCTTGTGCTTGTCTTCGTGTCCCGCGTTGCTCGGTTATTCGTTCCTTCATCATCATGCACCAGTTAGTCTGCGCCCTATCTCATTTATCGACCACTACTTATGTTGCTGCATTGTGGAATAAGTGTTTTTTTTTTTTCAGAACCACTACACTACATTCACGAGGAATGTCCTTCCACAGCGTATTATTTGTACATCTTTTCCGGCCGCTTTCACTCTTTGATATGTTCTTTAAATAGTTAAAGCGCTTGAGCTAGACAAAGTCTTTCAAATATTTAGGTAGAGTGAAATCCCTGCTTTCACTCTGTATAGTTTTTTAGACAAAGTACGACCATCGGTTTAGTGCCTCTTTAAGGACAAGGTTTAAGAAAGCGACATGTGACATGACTGAAAACTTGACATCTGAAAACTTGACATAGCATCCCATGTCAAGAATGACATGGGAAACTTGAAGCAGAGGATAGTGGAGTATTGTGATCAGGACGACAAAATCGGCGGCAGAGCGCCTCTATCTGTGCCTTGCTGCCGAAGGGAAGCACTTCGAGCGCATTTTATAGTTTTCCAATAATACACAATAAACCTGCTTTTCGTATTTCCCACTCGCAAGTTACTATTCAGCGAGGTCATACTAAATAGGTGATTTAATAAAAAATAAATTATTGCTAACTAGGCGTCCTTCTGGAGATAGGGCATTGTAATGTAATGACTACGGATTGCGCATTTCGCTACAAAATGTCACATCCAATGGCGATGCTACCCACATTAACAGCAGCCCACTTTTGTCCCGCGCGAAATAGCTTGATCTCCATTGGCAAGCGATTGTCATTATGACGATAAAGGCGCACTGTCTGGCCCATCCAATGACACGACCGCAACCATGTTTACAAATTTGGTAGGGAACGAGAAGCCATATCCAACCTCCGCTCGCAGCTGTTCCTTATCTTACGTCTCCCCCAACCACTAATGCGAGAGGATGAACACGAATTTGAGAGCAGGATAATTCAGCGAAAGAGCGCATTCCTGCACTACTCCGCGCAAGAAATTTGTAAACCGGAACAACTTAATAACTCGAAAAAATCACTTAGTGGCAATCCGATTTTTTTTCTTGCAGTATTTTTCGCTGAAGGTCCCGATTCGTAAAACACAGTTTCCGTAGGCCTGCGAAGTAAAGGTTAAGAGTTAAGATGTTTATCTAATCAGTGAGCCTATGCAAATGAGCCGCTCACTACTCAGTTCATGGTTCATGTCCCAAGGATCTTTACCAAAAAGAAATTTCTTCGATAGCGCCACCTGTTCACGAATTGTTCAGCCGGGGGATTTTCGTGAAACGCCCTGTATACAGGGTACTCCAGCTAACTGCGGACATATCTTTAAAATGCATATATATCACTTTTTCCAAGTTGAAATCAATTGCAATATAGCATACGCTGAAGAGCACTCCTTAGGTGGACATTAGCAAAGCACAACGGCAATGCCTTAATTACCTTTTTAATTATAAAAGCTACGAAGTTGTCCCAATGAGAACATCTGTTCTGTCGAAGATGAGCTTTAAAGGGGCCGTAAACAGACCACCAAACATTTCTGAAATAATGGTACCCCATGAAAGAACGCAGATCATAATACCCAAATATGCATTTCGTTCGGCTCGTGCCAGCTCATTGACCCCCATAACTGCTTTCAAAGATGAGTAACCAGCGTGCCTCTCTCCACCACGCATACGTCACATGGCTACGTAGCGTTTTGCCGTCCAATCGTGGGGCCGAGCTGCGCACATGACGTTTCAAATTGCCAGCCAATAAACATACTTTGTTATCACCTGTGAGTCGGAGCGCTCAGTTTGTGTGTGAAACGACGTTTTGCGCTCCGTGGTTCCGAAATTCAACGTCATGACATCTTCAACATCTCCGGGTGGCGCAAACGTCAACAGTTGGGCTGCTATCACATGACGCGATTCGAACCCGGGTTCCTCCCAGTCACGACGTGACATGGCCAGCACGCTATCCACTGTACCACGCGAGCTGGTGACGCGATGCCGCGTGGCTCAAACCAAAGTACGACAGCCCAGTTGTCGGAACCATTCGAAGATGACGAAGATGTTCCATCGCGCACCTACCTAAGATTCCGGAACTGTAGTCCCGGATATTCATTCGCGCTCGTGGTGTGCTGCGTGCCACTGCCCAGAAAACGTAGTGCGCGTATGATACCTAAATTAAACGCATTTCTTTTTAAATTTGAGGCTGTAACTGTTTAGATTTTGAATAGAAGAGGATTCACGTTCATCTAGTCCAATTCCGCATTTGAAATAAAATGATATGTGGAACACTCGATCGTAATTGATGAGGAAAGCGCTACGTCAAAATGACGTAAAGTTAGAGCGCGAGGCGGAGCTAAATTGCGAAAGAGTGCAGTGAATATCTCATCCGTATGCAAGCGCCTTTTCTTTTTGAGCGTTAGTAATTGCAAGTAGTTTTCACTGCCTAAGTTTCAGTTATATAACACCAAGAAATGTGCACCTTTTGTACCTGTTTACGGCCCCTTTAACTTGCGGAAACAAAACAAAAACTAATGTATCTGATGACTCTTTCGGAAATGGCCTTATCTTGGGTTGCATTCTCTGTGTCCTTCTAATGTTTTTCCAGGACGCGAGAGCCGATGGTGTGCTTTTTCTCCCTCTCGCATCGGGGGTGAAGGAAAGACGTGTCTTGTAAGAAGCGCAATAACCAAATTAAACAAAAACAATGGCTTTCCTTCAAGAATTTTTTTTGCGGGTGATCTATCGTACGGATTTTTGTTCTGAAACTTTTATAATTAAAAAGGTAGTTAATGAAGGTTAATTAAGACATTGTCTTAGGACTTAGGAGTGGTGAGTTAGCTCACCCTGACGGGAGGAATCACGTGTTACGTGACCTTCTGACGCCATCAGCTGAAATGTAGCCTGCCTGCGTACTGCTGATGAGGCCCAAAAGGCCACAAGAGCTCTCCAGTACTGGCATGTCGACGTTTGACTTACAAACATATGTTTCCCGTGCAGCCAAAGAGCGCCGGATATTTTTTCCCCTAGTATACTTCACTGCCTTTACACTGGGCTTTCAGTGATGAGTTAGATCACACCGCCAGGAGGAATCACGTCTTACGTGACCTTCTGACGCCATCTGCTCAAATGTAGCCTGCCTGCGTACTGCTGATGAGGCCCAAGACGGCCGAAACAGCTATGCACTACTGGCATGGCGACATTTCACTTACAAATATATGCTTTACGTGCAGCCAAAGAGCTCCGGATATTTTTTCCCTAGTGTACTTGACTGGCTTTGCACCGGGCTTTCAGTGGTGAGTTAGATCGCCCTGACAGGAGGAATCACGTGTTACCTGATTCTCTGACGCCATCCGCTCAAACGTAGCCTGCCTGCGTACTGCTGATCAGGTCCAAGAAGACCGAAACAGTATCTGTCAAATAAATGAAATCTGCATCGCCTGACAATATATTACGCAAAAAAAGACAACCTGTATATATATATATATATATATATATATATATATATATAAGGGAAAAGCCATTAAAGAAACAAGTAAATGACACTAGACGTGTTTGAAATTCAAAATTACAGCAAAACCAGCCTCCCAGGTGCATATAGCTCGCTGAACGACCCCTGGTTTGCCAAATCCCAGAGCGCGGACACGTGTTTCGCCGTGTTTGCGGCTCGTCAGCTCTCGTCAGCTCTGCGTGCAGCCATAGAAGCCATCTTAATCTGTAATTTTGAATTTCAAACACGTCTAGTCAATTAGTAGCCACGGAACTCTCTAGTCAATTACTCTACCTCTAGTCAATTACTTGTTTCTTTAATGGCTTTTTTTCCTCATTATAATTCACTGGCTTGCACTATGGCTTTGAGCAGTGCTCAGTCACCCTCCAAGGTGTAGATCGCTCGCTGGGCGACCGCTGGTTTACCAATTCCGAACGATGCGCAGCTACCCAAAGATGACGAGCCGCAAACACGGCGAAACACGTGTCCTCTGGTGCTGCCGCATCGTTCCATGAGTATCTGTTTCTCTGCGTGCAACCATAGAAGCCACCTTAATATGTAATTTTGAATTTCAAACACGCCTAGTGTCATTTACTTGTTTCTTTAATGGCTTTTTTTCCTGCATTATAAATCACTGGCTTGCACTGTGCCATCGAGGAGTGCTCTGTGACCCTTCCGGGTGGAGATCACTCGCTGGGCGACTGGTTTGCCAATTCCGAACGATGCGGAGCTACCCAGAGCTGACAAGCTGCAAACACGGCGAAACACGTGTCCTCTGGTGCTGTCGCATCGTTCCATGACTATCTGTTTCTCTGCGTGCAGCCATAGAAGCCCCCTTAATATGTAATTTTGAATTTCAAACACGTCTAGTGTCATCTACTTGTTTCTTTAATGGCTTTTTTCCTGCATTATAATTCCTTGGCTTGTACTGTGGCATTGAGGAGTGCTCAGTCACCCTCCCAGGTGTAGATCGCTCGCTCGAAAACCCCTGGTTTGCCAATTCCGAACGATGCGCAGCTACCCAGAGCTGACAAGCCGCAAACACGGCGAAACACGTGTCCTCTGGTGCTGTTGCATCGTTCCATGACTATCTGTTTCTCTGCGTGCAGCCATAGAAGCTACCTTAATATGCAATTTTGAATTTCAAACACGTTTTGTGTCGTCTACTTGTTTTTGAATGGCTTTTTTTTGCTGCATTATAATTCACTGGCTTGCAGTGTGGCATTGAGGAGTGCTCAGTCACCCTCCCAGGTGTAGATCGCTCGCTGGACGACCCTGGTTTGCCAATTCCGAACGATGCGCAGCTACCCAAGGCTGACGAGCCGCAAACACGGCGAAACACGTGTCGTCTGGTGCTGTCGCATCGTTCCATGACTATCTGTTTCTCTGCGTGCAGCCATAGAAGCCACCTTAATATGTAATTTTGAATTTCAAGCACGTCTAGTGTCATCCACTTGCTTCTTTAATTGCTTTTTTCCTACATTAGAATCCACTAGCTTGCACTGTGGCATTAAGAAGTGCTCAGTCACCCTCCCAAGTGTCGATCGCTCGCTGGGCGACCCCTGGTTTGCCAATTCCGAAGGATGCGGAGCTACCCAGAGCTGACGAGCCGCAAACACGGCGAAACACGTGTCCTCTGGTGCTGTCGCATCGTTCCATGAGTATCTCTTTCTGTGCATGCAGCCATAGAAGCCACCTTGATATGTAATTTTGAATTTCAAGCACATCTAGTGTCATCCACTTGCTTCTTTAATGACTTTTTCCCTACATTAGAATTCACTAGCTTGCACTGTGGCATTAAGAAGTGCTCAGTCACCCTCCCAGGTGTAGATTGCTCGCTGGGCGACCCCTGGTTTGCCAATTCCGAACGATGCGCAGCTACCCAGAGCTGACAAGCCGCAAACACGGCGAAACACGTGTCCTCTGGTGCTGTTGCATCGTTCCATCACTATCTGTTTCTCTGCGTGCAGCCATAGAAGCTGCCTTAATATGCAATTTTGAATTTCAAACACGTTTTGTGTCGTCTACTTGTTTTTGAATGGCTTTTTTTGCTGCATTATAATTCACTGGCTTGCAGTGTGGCATTGAGGAGTGCTCAGTCACCCTCCCAGGTGTAGATCGCTCGCTGGACGACCCCTGGTTTGCCAATTCCGAACGATGCGCAGCTACCCAAAGCTGACGAGCCGCAAACACGGCGAAACACGTGTCGTCTGGTGCTGTCGCATCGTTCCATGACTATCTGTTTCTCTGCGTGCAGCCATAGAAGCCACCTTAATATGTAATTTTGAATTTCAAGCACGTCTAGTGTCATCCACTTGCTTCTTTAATTGCTTTTTTCCTACATTAGAATTCACTAGCTTGCACTGTGGCATTAAGAAGTGCTCAGTCACCCTCCCAAGTGTAGATCGCTCGCTGGGCGACCCCTGGTTTGCCAATTCCGAAGGATGCGGAGCTACCCAGAGCTGACGAGCCGCAAACACGGCGAAACACGTGTCCTCTGGTGCTGCGGCATCGTTCCATGAGTATCACTTTCTCTGCATGCAGCCATAGAAGCCACCTTAATATGTAATTTTGAATTTCAAGCACGTCTAGTGTCATCCACTTGCTTCTTTAATTGCTTTTTTCCTACATTAGAATTCACTAGCTTGCACTGTGGCATTAAGAAGTGCTCAGTCACCCTCCCAAGTGTAGATCGCTCGCTGAGCGACCCCTGGTTTGCCAATTCCGAAGGATGCGGAGCTACCCAGAGCTGACGAGCCGCAAACACGGCGAAACACGTGTCCTCTGGTGCTGCGGCATCGTTCCATGAGTATCACTTTCTCTGCATGCAGCCATAGAAGCCTCCTTGATATGTAATTTTGAATTTCAAGCACATCTAGTGTCATCCACTTGCTTCTTTAATGACTTTTTCCCTACATTAGAATTCACTAGCTTGCACTGTGGCATTAAGAAGTGCTCAGTCACCCTCCCAGGTGTAGATCGGTCGCTGGACGACCCCTGGTTTGCCAATTCCGAACGATGCGCAGCTACCCAAACCGGACGAGCCGCAAACACGACGAAACACGTGTCCTCTGGTGCTGTCGCATCGTTCCATGACTATCTCTTTCTCTGCATGCAGAAATAGAAGCCACCTTATTATGTAATTTTGAATTTCAAACACGTCTAGTGTCATCCACTTGTTTCTATAATGGCTTTTTTTTCCTGCATTCTAATTCACTGGCTTGAGCTGTGGCATTGAGGAGTGCTCAGTGACCCTTCCAGGTCTAGATCACTCGCTGGGCGAACCATGGTTTGCCAATTCCGGACGATGCGCAGCTACCCAGAGCTGACGAGCCGCAAACACGGCGAAACACGTGTCCTCTGGTGCTGTCGCATCGTTCCATGAGTATCTGTTTCTCTGCGTGCAGCCATAGAAGCCACCTTAATATGTAATTTTCAATTTCAAACTCGTCTAGCGTCATCTATTTGTTTCTTTAATGCCTTTTTTTCCCGCATTATAATTCACTTGCTTGCACTGTGGCGTCGAGGAGAACTCAGTGACCCTCCCAGGTGTAGCTCACTCGCTGGGCGACCCCTGGTTTGCCAATTCCGAACGATGCGCAGCAACCAAGAGCGCACGAGCCGCAAACACGGCGAAACACGTGTCCTCTGGTGCTGTCGCATCGTTCCATGGGTATCTGTTTCTCTGCGTGCAGCCATAGAAGCCACCTTAATATGTAATTTTGAATTTCAAACACGTCTAGTGTCATCCACTTGTTTCTATAATGGTTTTTTTTCCTGCATTCTAATTCACTGGCTTGAGCTGTGGCATTGAGTAGTGCTCAGTGACCCTTCCAGGTGTAGATCACTCGCTGGGCGAACCATGGTTTGCCAATTCCGGACGATGCGCAGCTACCCAGAGCTGACGAGCCGCAAACACGGCGAAACACGTGTCCTCTGGTGCTGTCGCATCGTTCCATGAGTATCTGTTTGTCCGCGTGCAGTCATAGAAGCCACCTTAATATGTAATTTTGAATTTCAAACACGTCGAGTGTCATTTACTTGTTTCTTTAACGTCTTTTTTTCCTGCGTTATAAATCACTGGCTTGCATTGTGGCATCGAGGAGTGCTCAGTGGCCCTCCCAGGTGTAGGTCACTCGCTGGGCGACCCCTGGTTTGCCAATTCCGAACGATGCGCAGCTACCAAGAGCGCACGAGCCGCAAACACGGCGAAACACGTGTCCTCTGGTGCTGTCGCATCGTTCCATGAGTATCTGTTTCTCTGCGTGCAGTCACAGAAGCCACCTTAATATGTAATTTTGAATTTCAAACTCGTCTAGTGTCATCTACTTGTTTCTCTAATGGCTTTTTTCCTGCATTATAATTCACTGGCTTGCACTGTGGCATTCAGGAGTGCTCAGTGACCCTCCCAGGTGTAGATCACTCGCTGTTCGACCCCTGGTTCGCCAATTCCGGACGATGCGCAGCTACCCAGAGCTGACGAGCCGCAAACACGGCGAAACACGTGTCCTCTGGTGCTGTCGCATCGTTCCATGGGTATCTGTTTCTCTGCCTGCAGCCATAGAAGCCACCTTAATATCTAATTTTGAATTTCAAACACGTCTAGTGTAATCTATTTGTTTCTTTAATGGCCTTTTTTCCTGCATTATAATTCACTTGCTTGCACTGTGGCGTCGAGGAGAGCTCAGTGACCCTCCCAGGTGTAGGTCACTCGCTGGGCGACCCCTGGTTTGCCAATTCCGAACGATGCGCAGCAACCAAGAGCGCACGAGCCGCAAAGACGACGAAACACGTGTCCTGTGGTGCTGTCGCATCGTTCCATGAGTATCTGTTTCTCTGCGTGCAGCCATAGAAGCCACCTTAATATGTAATTTTGAATTTCAAACTCGTCTAGCGTCATCAATTTGTTTCTTTAATGGCTTTTTTTCCTGCATTATAATTCACTTGCTTGCACTCTGGCATTGAGGAGTGCTCAGTCACCCTCCCAGGTG
Organism: Ornithodoros turicata; assembly: GCF_037126465.1. Taxonomy (NCBI): domain Eukaryota; kingdom Metazoa; phylum Arthropoda; class Arachnida; order Ixodida; family Argasidae; genus Ornithodoros; species Ornithodoros turicata. The sequence goes on along the minus strand of NW_026999320.1, from coordinate 2,782,741 downwards.
TAGATCGCTCGCTGGGCGACCCCTGGTTTGCCAATTCCGGACGATGCGCAGCTACCCAGAGCTGACGAGCCGCAAACACGGCGAAACACGTGTCCTCTGGTGCTGTCGCATCGTTCCATGAGTATCTGTTTCTCTGCGTGCAGCCATAGAAGCCACCTTAATATGTAATTTTGAATTTCAAACTCGTCTAGCGTCATCTATTTGTTTCTTTAATGCCTTTTTTTCCCGCATTATAATTCACTTGCTTGCACTGTGGCGTCGAGGAGAACTCAGTGACCCTCCCAGGTGTAGATCTCTGGCTGGGCGGTCCCTGATTTGCAAATTTCGAACGATGCGCAGCTACCCAGAGGTGACGAGCCGCAAACACGGCGAAACACGTGTCCTCTGGTGCTGTCGCATCGTTCCATGAGTATCTGTATATATGTATACGTATATAGATAGGGGAGAAAAGACACCAGAGACTGAAGTAGGGAGTAGGGGAAGTTATTTATTAAGGTGGCATTTAAACTAAGGGTCTGGGGAAGTCTACGTTTCGGCGGAAGCTCCGCCTTCTTCGGGACTGAACACGTGTTCTCTGCTGCTGTCGGATCGTTCAATGAGTATCTGTTTCTCTGCGTGCAGCCATAGAAGCCACCTTAATATGTAATTTTGAATTTCAAACACGTGTAGTGTCATCTACTTGTTTCTTTAATGGCTTTTTTCCTGCATTATAATTCACTGGCTTGCACTGTGGCATTGAGGAGTGCTCGGTCACCCTCCCAGGTGTAGATCTCTGGCTGGGCGACCCCTGATTTGCAAATTTCGAACGATGCGCAGCAACCAAGAGCACACGAGCCGCAAACACGACGAAACACGTGTCCGCTGGTGCTGTCGCATCGTTCAATGAGTATCTGTTTCTCTGCGTGCAGCCATAGAAGCCACCTTAATATGTAATTTTGAATGTGAAACACGTGTAGTGGCATCTGCTTGTTTCTTTAATGGCTTTTTTTCCTGCATTATAATTCACTGGCTTGCACTGTGGCATTGAGGAGTGCTCAGTCACCCTCCCAGGTGTAGATCTCTGGCTGGGCGGTCCCTGATTTGCAAATTTCGAACGATGCGCAGCTACCCAGAGGTGACGTGCCGCAAACACGGCGAAACACGTGTCCTCTGGTGCTGTCGCATCGTTCCATGGGTATCTGTTTCTCTGCCTGCAGCCATAGAAGCCACCTTAATACGTAATTTTGAATTTCAAACACGGCTAGTGTAATCTACTTGTTTCTTTAACGTCTTTTTTTCCTGCGTTATAAATCCCTGGCTTGCACTGTGGCGTCGAGGAGTGCTCAGTGACCCTCTCAGGTGTAGGTCACTCGCTGGGCGACCCCTGGTTTGCCAATTCCGAACGATGCGCAGCAACCAAGAGCGCACGAGTCGCAAACACGGCGAAACACGTGTCCTCTGGTGCTGTCGCATCGTCAGTCCCGAAGAAGGCGGAGCTTCCGCCGAAACGTAGACTTCCCCAGACCCTTAGTTTAAATGCCAGCTTAATAAATAACTTCCCCTACTCCCTACTTCAGTCTCTGGTGTCTTTTCTCCCCTATCTATATTCAACATCCTGGTCGTTGGAACCTAAATTTTGTAGTGTATACGTATATATATATATATATATATATATATATATAGAGGGTGTCCACGCTAAGTGTGAACAGATTGTTTAAAAATATAACACTTTTTCCAAGATGAAATCAATTGTAATATAGCATATGCTAAAGGGCATTCCCTAGCAGGGCATTAGCAAAGTCCGTTTTTTTTTCTATACTCAAACTCAACTCCAAAGGCAATGTCTTAATTAACTTTCATTAATTAACTTTTTAATTATAAAAGCTACAAAGTTGTCCCAATGACAACATCTGTTCCTTTCGGTCACCTGCTATCGTAGCTGTTTTCAGAACAAAAATCCGTTTGATAGATCGCCCTCAAAAAATTCGTGAAGGAACGCCATTTTTTCTTTATTTTGTTCATTGCGCTTCTTAGAAGAGGCGTCTTTCTTTCACCCCCAGTGTGAGAGGGAGAAAGAGCACACTATCGCCTCTCGCGTCCTGGAAAAAGATTAAAAGGAAACAGAAAATGCAACCCAAGATAAGGCCAGTTCCGATAGAGTCACCCGATACATTTGTTTCTGTTTTGTTTCCGCAAGTTAAAGCTCATCTTCGACGCATGAGGCGGCATTGTGCTCCTTCCCCCTCTCCCGTTGGGGATGAAGGAAATACGCGTCTTCTAAGAAGCGCAATGAACAAAATAAAGAAAAAAATGGCGTTCCTTCACGATTTTCTTGCGGGCGATCTATCGAACGGATTTTTGTTCTGAAAACGGCTACGATATCAGGTGACCGAAAGGAACAGATGTTCTCATTGGGACAACTTTGTAGCTTTTATAATTAAAAAGTTAATTAATGAAAGTTAATTAAGACATTGCCTTTGGACTTTGCTAATGCCCTCTATGTCCACTATGATTCATTGTACCCCTTTACCTTTGTTTGAAAAAGCACGTGTGCTGCCCTCTCTCCTTGTACATACTCCCCTCTCATTCTTTGCAATTGTCTTGCGTCACCATAGTATCCCATTCCTGTTGAAGACAGCGCTGCTGTCGAAACGTCGAATACCCCCTCTTAGTTTTTAATAAAGTCCCCCTTTTATTCCTTATCCTGTAGAAGCACCGTCTCCACTTCTGATCTTTATTGAATACCTATATACATATATATATATATATATATATATATATATAAGTTGAAATAAACGAATGCGGTTGACCACGAAAAATAAAGGTATTCAATAAAGATCAGAAGTGGAGACGGTGCTTCTACAGGATAAGGAATAAAAGGGGGACTTTATTAAAAACTAAGAGGGGGTATTCGACGTTTCGACAGCCGCGCTGTCTTCAACAGGAATGGGATACTATAGTGACGCAAGACAATTGCAAAGAATGAGAGGGGAATATGTACAAGGAGAGAGGGCAGCACACGTGCTTTGTCAAACAAAGGTAAAGGGGTACAATGAATCATAGGCAGTCAAGTTCTTCGCCGGAGGGCAATGATTTCCTGGGGTGACCAACCGGGGAGTCTGAAAGAGATACAAAAGAGTGTATGTATTCTGAGAGAATTAGGAATTTAGGTTGCGAACTGTTGAGAGGACGCCGGGGTCCTCGTTGATCTGGCTTTTAAATTTGTAGATCAGGAACGATTCTCTTTGTTCTCTAAGGCGTTGGGATGGAAAACCCGATTGCGGAACGAAAATGGCTATGTCGTTAATTGAGTGGCCGGGTTTACTAAAATGTCGAGACACTGGCAGATTAGGTTTCTTTGATACGTCGGACCTGTGGTTGTTGAATCGGATTCGGAAGGATGTAGCTGTTTGACCGATATATTGGGCCTTGCACTCATTACATTGAAGGAGATAAAGGACGTTAGAAGAGTTGCAGTTAAATAGACCATTAATTTTTGTGCGATAGTTAGAATTTGTGCTTTCTACTCTGGTAGCAGTTTGCATTAATTTACAGATCTGGCATCTGCGTCCGTTGCATGGTTGACAACCGTTGTGTTCCGAGGACTTGTTTAACTTGGCGTTCACAAGTCTGTCTTGGATGTTCCTTGCTCGACGATAAGTAACGCGGGGTGGTTCCGGAAACACCTGACTCATGCGATCAGATTGGGTGAGGATTGCATAGTGCCGTTTAAGTATGCGGTTTACGTCCAGGGCATAACCGTTGAAGCTAATAGTGAGGTTTACCGAAGAATTCTTATCGGCTCGGGGCTGTGTTTGGAATAGGTTCTCTCGATCGGTTGATCTAGCTCTGGCTATGGCATCTTTTACGACCTGATTAGGATATTTTCTATCTGCGAAAGTTTCTTCGAGGCTCTCAAGATGATTGTCTAGTTCATCATCGTTAGAACATATTCTCCGGTAACGCAGCGCTTGACTATAAGGGATAGCTAGCTTAGTGTGCCTAGGGTGGCAACTCTGGAACGATAGATATTGTTGGGAGTCGGTAGGCTTGCGATACAGACTGGTGGTTATGATTCCATTATGTAGTTTAACTTCCACATCCAGAAAATTAACAGCTGAGGAGGAGTAATTGAATGTAAATTCAATACTGGGATGTACTTGGTTAAAGTTGTTAACAAACAACTGAAGGTCGCATTCGGAGTGGGGCCAAATAATGAATATATCATCTAGGAATCGCTTATATAGGAGTGGCTTCAGTGCACAATTTCTGAGGAACGGTTCTTCCAAGGATGCCATGAAGATATTTGCATAGTTAGGGGCCATTTTTGTTCCCATTGCTGTACCGTTGACCTGTATGTAGTGTTTGTCGTCGAATTCAAAGTTATTGCATGTTAGGATCAGATTCAGGAGCTCCGTGAGGACAGACGTATCATAACCCTGATCGGATTGATTCTTAAATGCACGCTCTGCTGCTGCTATTCCATCTGAGTGAGGAATGTTAGTATACAGGGAAGTGACATCTAGGGTTGCTAACAGACAGTTAGGGGGAACGTTTATTTTTCGTATATCTTGAAGGAAATGGTTGGTATCCTTAACGTATGAGTCGAATTTAGACGGGATGGGCTTGAGGAGATGATCCACGAACGATGAAAGATTCTCAGTAGCTGTACCATTACAGGAAACAATCGGTCTTCCGGGGTTACCCGGCTTATGTATCTTGGGGAGCATGTAAAATCTACCAGGCCTAGGGTCCTTTGGGAGTAAATACTGGTACAAGCTCTCGTCAATCTTTTTAGCGTTTTTTAATCTTGTTAGGACTTTGGTTACATTGGCACTAATTTCGGGGGTAGGGTCAGTTTCGAGAGGTCTGTAAAATTCCGCGCACTGAAGTTGGCGGAGGCCTTCTGTAACGTATGATTGTTTATCCATTACAACTATCGCGCCTCCTTTATCTGCCCTCTTAATTACGATATCCTTGTCGTTCTCTAATGCTGACAAGCTTTCTTGCTCCTGCTTAGTGAGGTTATACCTGAGTTTGCGTTTGGCGCTGTCCTGATACGCACGGAAGATATCCTTCTGAACTGCTTTAATGTACAAATCAAGGGTTTTATCTCGGTTGGGTTCTGGAGTGAACTCTGATTTTATACGAAACGTATTACTGTTCGACTCTGTCTTTTCATGAAAATATTCTGCAAGCCGTAGCCTCCGGGCAAAGTTATCAAGATCTAAATGTAACTGGTATTCATCCACTCTTGCATCATTAGGGCAGAACGATAATCCTTTACCAAGTAGGGAACGATCGGAGTTCGTAAGTTCACGTGAAGAAAGGTTGATAACGTTACGATCTTTTGGTTGTCGGTCGGCATCACGCATTGGAGGGGAGTTATTAGTTAGATGCGTTTCAGGGGCGTGCTGCAGATTAGGGTTTGAGGCTACGGCAGAAGTGGACAAGAAATTGGGCGCGTTTGAGGCGGTGTTATCGGCGGTATGATGTTGTACGTTATCCCGAGTGAGCTTTTTTTCTTTCTGTAGTTTTAGCCCCACTCGTTTCTTTTGAAAGAACTCGTCTAGTTCTGCTCTATGAGACTCAGATAAGGTGGTTTCGTTTGAGACGGGGTTTGCCTCCTCTGACAGGGAATTTATTGTATCTTGACACTGCATAATTAGTATTTTGGTTAGGGCTAGGGACGTATTGTGCAGGGTTGATAACCACTCTTTTTCAAGGTTTTGGTTAAGAGGAAACGTAGATATCTTATGAATCTGCAGTCCTCGCGGGCATTTTCCACTCCTTTCATATGTTACAAGAGTATTAAGGTGAGAGGAGTAGCGCGCAATTTTGTCCGCGATTTTTCTGAGTTAGAAAAACGCCTGAGTGTCACTGCTAGTAGTTTCGCCGGGATAAATTGGTTCAGACTCACCGGTTAGTCAATCCTGCTTCTTAGACGTCTTCTGAACGTGGACGTGGCTCCGACTGCTCGCTGCTGCTTCCTGGATTGTGGGCCATACTGGATCGGGCGTCCCGGTGACTCCTTCCTTGTGGACAGGCAGCCGACGTAGAAGCCGGGGCAGTAGGGTTCGCACTCGGTGTGCTATCTGCCGGACTCCCTCGAAGTTAGGGTGCAGGCCGTCGGCTGCTAGGACTCTCGTCGGGGGTTGTCGATGAAAGCCGTGGTCCAGAAAGTAGAGGTCCGGCGATCGCTTGCACAGGTCTCGCAGCCGCATGTTGAAGCCGTACGCCCGTGGGTTACATTGGAACTCACGGCGCCTGTCGGGATAAGATCGACGGCGGTTGAAGGAGCGGGGTAGAATAAGAGTACATACCACAAGATCGATGTTCCCGCGGGAACGAATGTGATCCAGAAGCTGCACGTAGTGCCGGATGGCCGAGTCGGGGTCGCTGTATGGCATGTCGTTTGTCCCACAGTGCAGGACGACGACGCGCACGCTGGGGGGTAGCTGGTCAACCTCCTCCAAGAAGTCCGCAATGCGGCCTCCGCTCCTGGTCACGAACATCGTTGGGGCAGTTCGGGATCTGGGGTCAAAATGGAACCGTAAGTGTTTAGTTTGCGAGTCACCAAGAACAGCAACAACGGGGGCATAAAAAGGGTACTTCCTGATGGGCATCTTGGGTCCGCTTCTGTCGGTGGTCATCGTAGGGGTACAAGTTGAAATAAACGAATGCGGTTGACCACGAAAAATAAAGGTATTCAATAAAGATCAGAAGTGGAGACGGTGCTTCTACAGGATAAGGAACAAAAGGGGGACTTTATTAAAAACTAAGAGGGGGTATTCGACGTTTCGACAGCAGATCGTAACGTCGTCAAAAGATCGTCGTCAAAAGATCGTAACGTTATCAACCTTTCTTCACGTGAACTTACGAACTCCGATCGTTCCCTACTTGGTAAAGGATTATCGTTCTGCCCTAATGATGCAAGAGTGGATGAATACCAGTTACATTTAGATCTTGATAACTTTGCCCGGAGGCTACGGCTTGCAGAATATTTTCATGAAAAGACAGAGTCGAACAGTAATACGTTTCGTATAAAATCAGAGTTCACTCCAGAACCCAACCGAGATAAAACCCTTGATTTGTACATTAAAGCAGTTCAGAAGGATATCTTCCGTGCGTATCAGGACAGCGCCAAACGCAAACTCAGGTATAACCTCACTAAGCAGGAGCAAGAAAGCTTGTCAGCATTAGAGAACGACAAGGATATCGTAATTAAGAGGGCAGATAAAGGAGGCGCGATAGTTGTAATGGATAAACAATCATACGTTACAGAAGGCCTCCGCCAACTTCAGTGCGCGGAATTTTACAGACCTCTCGAAACTGACCCTACCCCCGAAATTAGTGCCAATGTAACCAAAGTCCTAACAAGATTAAAAAACGCTAAAAAGATTGACGAGAGCTTGTACCAGTATTTACTCCCAAAGGACCCTAGGCCTGGTAGATTTTACATGCTCCCCAAGATACATAAGCCGGGTAACCCCGGAAGACCGATTGTTTCCTGTAATGGTACAGCCACTGAGAATCTTTCATCGTTCGTGGATCATCTCCTCAAGCCCATCCCGTCTAAATTCGACTCATACGTTAAGGATACCAACCATTTCCTTCAAGATATACGAAAAATAAACGTTCCCCCTAACTGTCTGTTAGCAACCCTAGATGTCACTTCCCTGTATACTAACATTCCTCACTCAGATGGAATAGCAGCAGCAGAGCGTGCATTTAAGAATCAATCCGATCAGGGTTATGATACGTCTGTCCTCACGGAGCTCCTGAATCTGATCCTAACATGCAATAACTTTGAATTCGACGACAAACACTACATACAGGTCAACTGTACAGCAATGGGAACAAAAATGGCCCCTAACTATGCAAATATCTTCATGGCATCCTTGGAAGAACCGTTCCTCAGAAATTGTGCACTGAAGCCACTCCTATATAAGCGATTCCTAGATGATATATTCATTATTTGGCCCCACTCCGAATGCGACCTTCAGTTGTTTGTTAACAACTTTAACCAAGTACATCCCAGTATTGAATTTACATTCAATTACTCCTCCTCAGCTGTTAATTTTCTGGATGTGGAAGTTAAACTACATAATGGAATCATAACCACCAGTCTGTATCGCAAGCCTACCGACTCCCAACAATATCTATCGTTCCAGAGTTGCCACCCTAGGCACACTAAGCTAGCTATCCCTTATAGTCAAGCGCTGCGTTACCGGAGAATATGTTCTAACGATGATGAACTAGACAATCATCTTGAGAGCCTCGAAGAAACTTTCGCAGATAGAAAATATCCTAATCAGGTCGTATAAGATGCCATAGCCAGAGCTAGATCAACCGATCGAGAGAACCTATTCCAAACACAGCCCCGAGCCGATAAGAATTCTTCGGTAAACCTCACTATTAGCTTCAACGGTTATGCCCCGGACGTAAACCGCATACTTAAACGGCACTATGCAATCCTCACCCAATCTGATCGCATGAGTCAGGTGTTTCCGGAACCACCCCGCGTTACTTATCGTCGAGCAAGGAACATCCAAGACAGACTTGTGAACGCCAAGTTAAACAAGTCCTCGGAACACAACGGTTGTCAACCATGCAACGGACGCAGATGCCAGATCTGTAAATTAATGCAAACTGCTACCAGAGTAGAAAGCACAAATTCTAACTATCGCACAAAAATTAATGGTCTATTTAACTGCAACTCTTCTAACGTCCTTTATCTCCTTCAATGTAATGAGTGCAAGGCCCAATATATCGGTCAAACAGCTACATCCTTCCGAATCCGATTCAACAACCACAGGTCCGACGTATCAAAGAAACCTAATCTGCCAGTGTCTCGACATTTTAGTAAACCCGGCCACTCAATTAACGACATAGCCATTTTCGTTCTGCAATCGGGTTTTCCATCCCAACGCCTTAGAGAACAAAGAGAATCGTTCCTGATCTACAAATTTAAAAGCCAGATCAACGAGGACCCCGGCGTCCTCTCAACAGTTCGCAACCTAAATTCCTAATTCTCTCAGAATACATACACTCTTTTGTATCTCTTTCAGACTCCCCGGTTGGTCACCCCAGGAAATCATTGCCCTCCGGCGAAGAACTTGACTGCCTATGATTCATTGTACCCCTTTACCTTTGTTTGACAAAGCACGTGTGCTGCCCTCTCTCCTTGTACATATTCCCCTCTCATTCTTTGCAATTGTCTTGCGTCACCATAGTATCCCATTCCTGTTGAAGACAGCGCTGCTGTCGAAACGTCGAATACCCCCTCTTAGTTTTTAATAAAGTCCCCCTTTTATTCCTTATCCTGTAGAAGCACCGTCTCCACTTCTGATCTTTATTGAATACCTATATATATATATATATATGTGTGTGTGTGTGTGTGTGTGTAACATAGCTATCCCCCGAAAATCATCATCTCCACCCCACAGCTGTGTCACAGGAGGGGCGACACCACAGTTCTGAGAAATGGGGGCGAGAACGACTGCCCCAGGCAGTCTAGTCTCAACCATCGTCACAACCAGTTCACTACTTTCTATTTCATCTATCTGTTAACTGTAAATAGTAATGTAAATAAACCTGTAGTGCCCTCATCACCCAATCACTCATCATCTCACCCCTTCCACACCAAGTCACCGCCACGCAAGAGTTATATGTATATATAAGGAAGAAAATTAGCAGAGTCTCTTTGGGGGGGGGGGGGGGAATATATATTTATTGAAAGGCTGCACGTTAAACATATGTTTAAGTCCCAAACGCCGCCACACCAGCATCGGACAGCGGTTTCGGCCTTATTGGGCCTTCATCAGCAATGCGTAGGTGCGCGACGTTTGTGGCATCGGAAGGTCACGTGGAACGTGATGCCCTCACGTCAGGGTGAGAAACTCATCTCTGAAAGCCCACTGCGAAGCCAGTAAAGTATTAAGGGAAGAAAATTAGCAGAGGCTCTTTGGCTGCACGTTGAACATATTGTTAAGAAGCGAATAAGACGGGAGAGACAGGAAGCTGAGGATGTGGTGTTATGGCAGCCAGCGAAAGAATGCGTGTGATATGAAAACTCGCACTAAACGGCTGATGGCGATGATCATGGCTGTGGTTCTCCCTGACATCTTCCCCCCGGCCGAAGAGGAAGCCATCCGGGCTGGGATATCATCAGAGGATGAAGGGTGGTTGTAGTGCTTGAGGCGGGATACGTGAGCATTTTCCCGAGAACGGCAACGGCGGTCGGATGGTAAATCAACAGGTTCCACGGAGTAATTAACGTAAGAGTTTTTGAAGAGTACACGGTAGGGACCAAGGTAGCGGCTAATGAGCTTCTCGCAGAGGCCTGATTTACGAACGGGTACCCAGAGCCACACGAGGTCGCCGACGTCGTAGGATACATGTCTATGACGCTCGTCGTAACGCAGCTTGGCGGCGGCCCGCTGACCGAATGTGCGGCACCGTGCTAGGCGACAATACTAAGTTCGAGATGTTGCTTCGGCCATTGTGAGGTTGTGGTCGGTGGAAGGACGATATGGAAAGATGGTGTCAACGTTGGAGACGTCTTCTCTGCCGTATACGAGACGGAATGGACTGAAATGTGTTGTGGATTGAATGGCGGTGTTATAGGCATATGTGACATAGGGCGGACAACATATCACCAAGAGTGTGGCTGAACCTCTCTGTAAGGTCGTTAGTTTGCGGATGGTATGCAGAAGTGAAGTGATGCGCAACGGAGCACGCACGCAAAATATCCTGAAGCAGACGGGCAAGGAACGGGCGGCCTCGGTCGCTGAGGAGCACACGAGGTGCACCATGGCGGAGGAGGAGGCTGTGGATGAAAAAGTTCTTCTGAAGAACCACTACGGAGCGAGGCGGTCTCAACGTAACGTGTAAGGTGGTCGATGGCGACGACAACCCACTTGCTTCCAGCTGGCGAAACAGGCAAGGGGCCGAGTATAAGTCGACGCCGACACGATCAAATTGTGCATGGGGTGCGGGCAATGGCTGTAGGAAGCCAGCCGAGGGTGAAAGGGACGGCTTCGACGGTTGACATGAGAGGCACGATGAAACATATTTGTGGACCATTGTGTACAGCCTAGGCCAGAAATACCGTTTCCGAATACGCTCGTATGCTTTGAAGAACCCCAAGTGGCCGGCCGTAGGGTCATCATGCAGGCTCTTTAGGATTAGCTGACGGAGGTTTCGTGGTACGGCGAGCAGCAAACGCTGACCTTCGGGATCGTAGTTGCACTTGTGGAGTGTTCCGTCCATTTGTATGAAGTTTTTGCACCGCCGCTGGAATTTGCGGTCAGAGGCGCCGATATCGAACAGGGAGGAGTCTTGTCGTAGAAGAGCAAGGAGCCGGTGCTTTTCAGGGGAAAGCAGAGACGGTGACATCATAAAATGAAATATGGAATCAGGCTGGCGACCAGGAGGACGACCGGTAAGGCATTTGGGGTCAGGAGTACCTATGACAGCGATAACACCGGGCGTGTAGTGGGGTTCGTACATCGCAATGAGAGATCCTGTGGGGAGTAGGACGGGGCCATCTAGTAGATTAGTAATTGGTATAGCCACTTCGCCGTTTGCTGGAGTGCACAAACACATAGGAGCGGTGAGGTATGACGTAAACGTGTCGTTCGCCAGTTGAAGTCTCTGTGACAGCATGTTCTGCGGCGGCTTTCCTCAGCGCCGGTCGTCCAAAGAGATCAGCGAGACGGGAGCGGAACACAAACCAAGAGCTGATTTCGATTTCGTGTTTCAGAAACCATGTTCTTGCGAGGTGCACCCGATAAAACGCCACATTATTTAGTTTCGAGGAGTCGTCCCAGCCATTGAACTTGCTTACTCGTTCGTAAGCGGCCAACCAATCATCAATGTCTTCAGTGCCCGTGCCGGAGAATACGGGCGGATCACGCTGACGTGCTGCGGGAGCGTTGCGTTGTCCCGCGGGCGATGTCGGAGCGTCGTCGGGCATTGGGGCAAGCTATCGTGCGAAGTGAACGCCCAGAACGCAACTCCAGTACGAAGTGGGGAGAACAAAGCAGGGGTTTGTAACGGTCGGGTAACGAAAGGGGGATGACGAAGTCGCACCTCCACCAAATGTTGAGACGAATAAGAGGGGAGAGACAGGAAGCTTAGCGTGTGGTTTTATGGCAGAAAAAGCGAAAGAATGCGAGTGATATGAAAACCTTCTTGGGCCTTCATCAGCAATGCGTAGGTTGGCGACGTCTGAGCGAGTGGCGTCGGAAGGCCACCTGGAACGTGATGTCCTCCCGCCAGGAAGAGAAACTCGCCTCTGAAAGCTCTGTGCGAAGCCAGTAAAGATTTAGGGGAAGAAAATTAGCAGAGGCTTTTTGGCTGCACGTTGAACACATGTATATAAGTCCCAAACGTCGCCACGCCAGCATTGAACAGCTGTTTCTGCGTGTGGCGACGTTTGGGAACATGTGTTCAAAGTGCATTGCATTGCATATATAATTGCATATGCTAATGCATAATCCATGCAATGCTTAATGCAATGCTTAAATGCAAAAATGATAATGCATATGGGTAATTGCAATGATATAACTGCATTGCACCGCAGTGGCCCTCAAGAAGAAAAAAAAACGCGGATGTCGCCCAATGGATATCCCTTTGACATCCCGCGGATATTCGTAAAATTACATCAGAAATGGACCACTCATTGACATTTCTGGACATTTGGCAATTTCCCAGGGACGTCATTAGAATGTCCATTAAAGACCGAGGCGTTTGGATCAGTTAGGGATGTACGTTTGTCGTACGTTTGTTTGTTGTACGTTTGTTGTGCGTTTACGTGTTACTCGGTACGTTTGTGGTTTTGTGGGTAAGCTAAGGCGCTTCGTTCCATGTCATACTTGCTGACGTCGTTTACGTAATCCTTGCGGGAAGTTGTTAGTATACCCGGTATAAGCAGCGGCATATTCGGCACACGGAATCTCAACAGAATCGTATAATTAGATAAAGCAGTGGACTACAGCACAAAAGCGAAGTGTGACATGGAACAAAGTGCGTTAGCTGAACACTGTCGAATGAAAGATCATGTCGTTGGTTTTGGGAATGCCAATATCATTGAGCTTGAGAAAACCTCGGGCTGCTGCTGCTCACTCAGTCCTGGCACGTTCAATCGACACCCAGTCGCATTGCCCAGTCTATGTTAATGGCCTGGCCATGTGATAGACAAAACGACGAACACACTTGTATAAAAGCGTCTCTGTCTGGCTTCAAATGTCGCCCCTGAAAAAGAGCCAGTACATTTAGAAACGCCGGTACCCTCTCCTGACCGAACATTAGTTGGTGTCAGTCTTTTCCCTCCCCTTCAGTTTATCCCAACCAGGCACATTTGTGCCAAATATGTTCACCTTCAAGTCGTTACACTTGGGAAGTTCTCCACACTGGCTTTAGTGGAAGTGTTTCATTTCAAACTGTAGGCTTCAAAATCAGTTCAAACTCTCATAAACATCGCACAGGAACGTGCTGAGACCAGAAATAAGGCTAGAAGTTGATACAACTAAAATCTAAAGATGAATGTCGTGCACAAAAAACTGCACTTTCACAGGCGGGCCATTCCAGCCAAAACCAGCCAGAGGTGTAGCTCGACCACCTTAGATTTCGCTGAAAAAAATTGTGTGCATTCCTTTAGGGGTGTGTATGTATAATATAAACTTTTTTTCTCGAGACTTTGTTTTCTTGAGCATTAGGGGTGCCTCGAACTTGGCACAAACATGAAAAAGTGTTGTCCATTCGGCGCGTCCTTCTGACACATACAGACGAGATTTCTGCGCTTTCTTTGCCTGGTGTTAGAGGAGGAATGGAAGTCCACATTGAACGAAAATAAATCCGGTGACGTCGTAAGAGCTCAAGAATGGAGCGGGTTTTGGGGCAAGTTTATGATTAATTTTCAGCAAGTTAGCATTCTGGTAAAAAGCTTCAGCTTCACGTAAAAATATGACGCTGATCTATATTCATTGTTTAACTAAGCGATCGTGAATATCCACAATTCGCAAAAAATGACACTTTTCAGGTAGTATTTTCACATACCTGAGGTCGTCTAGGAGGTGAAACAAATGGTGCCATTTGTAGAACAAATCGTCTCCTGTAACATATTTAAAACGTACAGGTGTATTTTTTCTTAAACGAGAAAAAATATTTTTTCCCTCCCTGTACTTCCCTGCAGCTCATTCGTTAGTTCAGGTCGTCTAGGAGGTAACAAGTGACAACTTTGTGACCCTCTTTTGTGAAAAGAGACCCTCTCCTTTACCATTTTGAAAACTTGCAGGTGTATTTTTTTTACGCGAGAAAACATGATTCGTCACCGCCTTGCATCCCGTCTGTAAGGTACCATTATGACCCTTCCGACTAATTTCGCCTTCTGCTGTCCTGCCAAGTTCTACCAACTTAACACTCACAGTCGCTGCTTCGTTACAGATTCGTCGTCATTTATGATTGTTTTCACATACCTGAAGTCATCTGGGAAGTGAAAAACATCACACCATTTCAAGAACAGACCATCTCCTATAACTAAAAATCTGCTGGCGTATTTATTCTTAAATGGGAAAAAAGGTTCGTCAACGCATTTGCATCCGCTCTGAGAGGTACCATTATCGTCATTTTTCTTCCACTGTTTGCTGCGGATCTTACTGCGCCAGCTGACCATAGCTATTGAATCACAGCACGTCAGAACACGACGTAACAGTCTTTGGAAACAATTTGTTATAGTCTCGCGCGTACTTCTCTCATAACAGAAAATTAAAAAAGGAAGAATACAAATTAGCTGTACGTGCACTGTCTTTGTTTCACTGGAAGTAGACATTTCTGCTGCATATGCCTGAACAGAAGATATAGGCCCTAAGTAACAGTACCTCCTCGTGCCCTGGATGGAGCGTACCTCATTGTGCTACACGTTCAGCAATTTCATCTCTAACCGTACGGCCTCGGCGTTAAGTCACAACGCATGATCCCTTGTTAAGCTTTTTTTTTCACCCAGAGGAACAGCTGTGCAGGTGTACGGCAACAGCAGTAATTGTAATTTCTCTGTTTCTATTGCGACGTGCCATCATGGAAGTAGTACATTTCTCGGGCATTGTTCAATAAACAAGTGGCGAGTAGTGTGCACCGTAACATTGTCATGAATCATGAGTCAGGGCCGGTTTCACCAACGCTTGTCAAACTGCTGGCTAAACGGAGACCAACAAACAGGCAGTTAAACGTTGAACCGCAGTCAGAGTTAACTGCGTTTCACGAGGAGCATAGCGCGCTCACGCACTACTCGTCACTTGATCCAAGTTCCCCAGACCAGGGAAAAAATGAGCCGCGACGCCACTGGTCGAAGTTGCACACGTGACACAAATAACCAACATGGCTGTCTGATGGCGGCTGTTGTGTTTTTGTGGAGGACAGTGATTGTGATCATCGTCGAAAACATCTCTAATGC
The DNA here is from genome assembly GCF_037126465.1 of Ornithodoros turicata. Classification (NCBI taxonomy): domain Eukaryota; kingdom Metazoa; phylum Arthropoda; class Arachnida; order Ixodida; family Argasidae; genus Ornithodoros; species Ornithodoros turicata. The sequence goes on along the minus strand of NW_026999320.1, from coordinate 2,767,305 downwards.
TTTGTCACGTCAATACATGGACAACTTCTTTCGAGATCAACTCGTCAGCACGGGAACGGGAGATTTTTATCGACGTACGATGGATACAACACAACATCGTGCAACTTTCTTTGCTGGTTTCGTGGATTTGCTCGCGGCGTATTGGAGTGCCAATGAATTGTGGAAGAACGGCGAGTCATGTGCATTGTGTTGTGTTTCGAAACAGGAGATTTTGATGAGCTCTCACGGACTAAATTATGAAAGGGTGCATGTACGTGGTTCTTCTGTCCTACACGCATGAACCATTTTTTGCGAGTCATCGACACACTAGGAAAATGTGATGTCACATATGTGTTTGTGCTTCGTATCTAACTGTTGTACATGCAGCGTGGGTCATCCCGATGAATGGTACGAAATACGTCGCTTTAGCGCCGTCACAACTCATGCAGAATTGACTCTTGTTCACGGATACCTCATGCTCCGCGTAAGCAGACGATGACCGCAGTGTGCATGCGCAGAGGAGCTCACGTCGCAATAACTCTTTGTAACGCAATGATTTCGGAAATTAAACGTGAATATCCCAGGCATTACTGTATGTGTCACTTTTTAAAGTAAACTTCCCTGCGTTTACACAACACTTTTATACGTTGTGTAATTTACCACGAATGGCAAGCAGACGACAGAGTGTAGCAGGTACAAAAACCCATTGTTCAGTCATGTCAAAACGAGGTGCCAATTTCACACAAAGCGAGATATCGCTATTGCTGGATCTTATAAGTAAATATAAGAATATTTTAGACAATAAAAAAAACTGATGGAAAGACTGTGTCACAGAAAAACGCAGCGTGGTGCAGACTCTGTGACGAGTTCAACAGCCAGTCTTCAGTGTGTCGTAGGGACGTAATTCAACTTAGACGCTGTTATGATAATCAAAAGAAAAGGTCTAAGAAAGATATTGCAAGGTTCCGCAATGAAGTGTTCAGGACTGGAGGTGGTGGCCCACCAGCACCAATTTCAGCAACAACGGCTCTGATATCTTCCATTGTACCTGGAAGTTTAGAGCCTTTGAATAGTCCATATGACAGCGATGCGTCCCACATTCTTGGTAGGTGGTGCTGTGGCACATTATGCATGCAAGCTGTTGGGAGCTGAAATGTACACAATTATGATGTGGAAATAATTTCAGAAGCCATGTACAGAGAAGAGGATGTAGGTTATGTAAGTCTCTCAGCTCAACATCGAAAGAATTGAATTAAATTTGTGGCTGTTCACACTTCACTAATTAGTTTTTCATTTTGTTGCATTTTCCGTTGGTGCGCACAGGCTCCTAATGAGCCAGGCTGTTCCACAAGTTTGCATGCGGAGTACACCGAAGGAGCTGCACAAGAGGAGGGCCCCGAAATGCAGCGTGAAACGTCACTGCTTTCAGTACTTGAGCCAGCAGACCCTCAGATGGGCAGGCAGCCAGTTGCAGTAGAGCCTCTGTGCAGGGGAGATACTGCGGCAACCTCGAGGAGGAGACCTGCACCGCCATCGAAGAAACCCCAAACACCCGCACAAAAATCAGCCGTGTGGTATAGAAAACTGGCACAATCGAAGATAAACTTGAACAATCAAAGATTACTGACAGAGAAACTACAAGAAGAAATTGCTAGACAGCAACTTAAACAGCTAGAGCTGGACACCTTGTACAAGACAAAGCTTTTGGAGATGTTAGAAATAGACATGGAGATAAAGCACAAACAGCTACAGGGGCATACCAGCTAAAACTACACCCTGGACAAAAGTCTTATCTTGATCATCTGGCAAGGCTCATTGCAACAAAGTTACGTACTAATGCATGAAAATTTCTGTTGTTAAAGTGCTAGAAATTCTTTCATTATGAATGATACAATAAAATAAACATTTTTGGGAGATACCAAAATGGAATATGTAAAAATGGTATGAAGCTTTTTTTTTATTGTGCCAGTATTAGGAAACGCAATAAATCATGTTTGAAGAATGTAGGTTAAATCAGAATAGTGCTCATAATGCACATGTATAGCCTACTGTTTGCAGAACCACGCGACATGAGCAAAGCGACAGTAATATAAATGACGAGTACTACAGCGGAGCATTTCTCACCCATTACACCTCAGGTATGTCACCGAAGCACTGCACGCTCTGAAGCTTTGTGCACGCTGTCATATATGTACAGAGTGAATGATGACATCATAACGTTTACTTGTGCTCTCTGGGTCTGGAGCATCCTCATGCTGAACTTCAACGTCCTCATAAGCTGGTGCTGCTTCACAAGCACAGGCTCGGGCTCACCATTTGTGCGAGCAACATTGTGGAGCACAGCAGTGCTTATAATTACTCGAAGTGCTGAGTGTATGTTGATACAGAGACCCATTTTTAAGACAGGAAAACGACGCTTCCACAACCCATACATCCTTTCATCTGTATTGCGAATTGATACCCCAGGGACGCTTGGTACACTTTCTCAGCGTTGGTGTGGCGGTGTCGCCAAAGGTGTTAACAGGTATTGCCCACAGGGATACCCAAGTCACCTAACCGGTGCCAGCTTTACTGCGTGTGTTCTCATTGTGCCATTCTTGATCTTAGCCTGCCACTGTCAAGTATTATCGCATCTTGAGTTGAACCTGGCTACCCTGCCACAATGCACGTGATATGCAGTGCTGAATCGCATACACACTGCCCATTAACGGAGAAATAACCTTTTCGGCATGGAACAGTTCAGCCGTGTCTTCACCAGGTGACTGATGGAGATACATGCGTGCAAACAACAACAACAACAAATAAATTGTGACTATCGCCTGGGTGCAAACAATAGTGCCTATGACACCTGGAAAGTGGTACATTTTGTAGAAGTTGGACATTGTCGGTTTTCTCTTCATCGGTCTTTGGGAACTTTATGAACCTGCACGACAAGGAGGCAAGTACATTTCTCACACGTTTAATGATTTCGCATACTGTAGCCTTGCTCACCCCAGCTGTGTCTCCTAAAGCAATCGGAAATGTTTCTGTTGTAAAAAATATTCAGGCACTCAAGCATTTGGTTGTGTGATGGCACAGATAAACTCCTATTTGATTTGTACTCCACATATTTGTCAATATCCATCGTAATGGGGTAACGATGTTCTATGCTGGTATTCAGTGGCGTAGCCAGACCTCCAAGGTAGGGGGGGCTCGGTACGAAAACTCGCCCCCCCTCGCTGATCCTGTGTCGACAACACACACATACTTGTGCACACTGCAAACTGAGGATTAAAAAGGAACGAAAATAGTTGATTTAGAGGTTCACAGTACGATTACATGTATAGGCTGTCATGACCAATGAGGTGGTGTCACGGGATTGGAAGTATTTTGAAAAGCTCATACTTTGAAAACCATTCAAGAGTGAATACCAGCAGTGGCGTAGTCACGGGGGGGCTAAGGGGGGCTCAAGCCCCCCCACCTGCCACGGACCGACCAACACAACTCGTGCAAATCCGAGAAAATAATATATGTGGGGGGGGGGGGACCAGTGTGACGATCGCGAAAGTTCTTGCAGTTCATGACGTCTATCTAAGAATCTTAGATAGACGTCATGAACTGCAAGAACTTTCGCGATCGTCACACTGGTCCCCCCCACATATATTATTTTCTTGGATTTGCACGAGTTGTGTGGGTCGGTCCGTGGCAGGTGGGGGGGCTTGAGCCCCCCTTAGCCCCCCCGTGACTGCGCCACTGCTGGTATCCACTTGTGACAGGCACACCCGCGCTGGCCCACAGCCACAGCCTCCACAACATGGCACAACATTACGCTGAACTCTCCTTCCGTGGCACAGCACACACATGGACGATCTCGCACTTCTGCTTTTACTCAGTGCGTCGTTACATCAGACCTATGATGCAAATTGCAGAGATAAACTGATATACGCTCATTTTGAGATGAGTCTTTGGGGATCAATCCGTGCAACTACTTCGTACACCACGACGGACGGACGCCGCCATATTTGACGTGAGGTTAACCGACGAGTTTCGGCGGTTCAAGTAGCACGTCAGATTTAACCGTCCGTTAGCTTGACGGAGCTTGGTGAAACGGAGTCAATAGTTGACGCGCCGTCTAGGGAACGTTGATCTTGGTTCAAGTGTTGAACCACGTTGGTGAAACCGGCCCTCAGACAACCAGAAACGACGACGAAGCTGCTACGAAGAGTCGGCTGTTTGTACTCGCGGTAGAACTAACAGCAGAAGGCGAATTTCCTTCAAACTGTGATAATGATGCCTTACAGATGGGATATGAACGCGCTTACGACTTTTTTTTCTCGTTTATGAAAAAATACACATGTGGACTTTCAAGATGTTATGAGAGAGGATGTTTTCCACAAAGGCACATTTATTTTACTTCCTAGAAGATCTCAACTAACGAATGAGCTGCAGCGGAGTATGGTGAGGGAGAAAAGTATTTTTTTCTCGTTTAAGGAAAATACACCTGTAGATTTTCAATATGTTACGGGAGACGACTTGTTCTACAAATGGCACGATTTGTTTCACTTCCTAGACGACCTCAGGTATGTGAAAATATTATCTGAAAATTATCATTTTTCACGAATGCTCGATATTTTCGATTGCTTAGTTAAGCAATGAATACAGGTCAGCTTCAAATTTTTATGTGAAGCGAATCTCCATACAGTAGTTTATGAGCATAAATAATCTCGGGCTTCTGGGAAAATGGTACGTTGCCAAAAATGTATCGTAAGCTTGGCCCAAAGCGCGCTCCGTTATTGAGCTCTTACGACGGCACCAGATTTATTCTCGTTCCATATGCTCTTTGGGAAGCTAGATGGACTCTTCCCCTCTAGCACCAGACAAAGAAAGCGCAGAAATGTCGTCTGTATGTGTCAGAAAGACGCGCGAAACGGGCAACACTTTTTGATGTTTGGGCCAAGTTCGAGGCGCCCCCAATGCTCAAGAAAGCAAAATCTGGAGAAAAGAAGTTTATAATATACGTCCACACCCATAAAGGAATGTATACAACTTTTCGTCAGCAAAATCTAAGAGGGTCGAGCTACACCTCTGTCCTGTTCTGAAGCTGGGTGGTCAGTCACTGCTCGATAGCTGATGCGGCGTTCCTTTGCCTGACGGGGCCAAGTCTTGATCGCGCTCCACACTTCATACCTAGTGGCCGCATAGATCTTTCTGATGTTCTTTCTCACGATTCTTTCTCATGATCTGATGTTCTTTCTCACGCTACCTGAAAAATGAAAACACGTTCAAGGCCCCAAAAGAAGTCCAATAGCTAAAACCCCAAGAATTCTGTTGCGTAACACCATTCTGCAAACTCACGTTAAGAAATGTGCGTGTGTCCGCGAGCAAGAAACACAAAATATGCACATTTCTGCAATCAATTCACAGCATCTTTTTAACACGAAGCTCAGCTGTCTCTTTGAGCGTCGTAGTGTCTGCTCTTCAGAGGGGAGATGCCACGCGGATGCTTGTCAAACGCTGGGCTTCCAAGCAAACGATGTGACTGTCCTGCAACTGCTCTATTTTCTAAAAGGTGAGTGGTCTGCCATCGTCCAGCGAATAACGCAGGATTGGAGTAGACTATTTGTGTAGCTCTATTGGATGAATATGTGATTAAGCAAGCACCCAACCTTTTTTCTTTATATGCGAGCAGTAAAAATTTGAGTCCTAACATCATTTGAGTCAAACATGAGAAGTGGAGAAGAAGCATACGAAAAACTGTGCTTGTAATACTGGTGGTGGTTTGAAAAATAAATATAGTCCTGCTTACTGGTAACGTAATTGTGCTGACACACATTGCCTTTGTCTTGTGGATGAACTGGTACAGCTTGTGACGTGCTTGTCTGGAATCGACAGCTTGCGGTTTATCCTCTCTGAAACATACAGGTCCCACAAGGAAATTTCTTCTAACTTATAGACACATACGGCATGCTTCCTATTAAGTGTATACTAGTTGAAAGAGACAATCTTGCTATGCCTGGGGATTCCCAGGAATAAAGAGTCTGTTCATTCCACTGCTGTCGGTGTCTTCCGGTGCAGCGGTTGGGCAAAAGACGGGTTGGACTCAACCCCGTGTGGGATTTAAGGGGGCAGAATCCTACAAAATATCTGGCGTAGTCAGGTATAACCCTAAAAAGTTAGGCCCTGCATATACTGTGTTCACCATGAGCAGAGCCCGATATTTTAGGGTTTAACCAGATTATTCCCTGTATTTGCACCCCCAAATTAAAGGTTGCCTCTTTAGTTTGAGTCCACATTGAACGAAAATAAATCCGGTCTTCTCAATCTCAATCTCAATCAATCTTGAGTTTTACCAATAGAATTGCATTCGGTGAAGCTGATACTGAACTGAAAAACGTGGTACTGGAAAGATGCACACTGGCTTGTTTCGCAACAATTACAACTACATCACAATTCGTATCAAGCCATCACAGTTCGTTGAAGCAACACCAAATTTCTCTCAAAATTTAGCACAAAGGAATGTTTCTACCTGGAATCTGCATGAATTTAGAGCACATTGTTATTTCTCCTATGTTTACCCACAAATTTGGAAAAATTATTTCCCAAAAACTTTTCGCTCGTGAAATGAGCTCATGTATTGACACAATAGTTTTAGCGGTTTCCGCATAAGTAGCAAAAATGTCTGATAGAAATGATTCACTAGTGCTAATGCTCCTTGGATTATAGAGTTGGAGTGGACAGAAACTATGCAATGACAAGTATTATTTTCAAACTGTGTACACAGAACATAGGCATTTCATGCATTATTGTATCATACAAAATGTTGCTAGTTCAACACATCTTAAGAGGTGTGAATGGTGCACGACTACAGCGTTTACAGGCAGCTCGAACAGCTAGGGAATTATATCAGAACTGGTCCCAGGAAGAGCACATTGCTGAACTGTGATTTGTAATGGAAACCTAAACTAGTAAAGTATGTTATGCTATGCTATTACAGTCGTCGACTAATTTTTCGGGCATACCCGATTATTCGGATGACTTCGCAGACGGGAACAGGCCCTGTGAGTTAATGTATAACAACTTTCAAAATTTGGGACGGCGTACAGTCTATCACTCCATATTGCGGACTCTCTTTGTCCAACCAGCGAGCGTCCTTAACGGTCACCAGCTCACGTCATGTGCATGATGCAATGCCAAGGTCAGCGTACTTCGTATATATTCCTCGTGACCCACTGAAATCAGATGATCTACATACCAAACGTGTCTCCATTTGTTCATTAAGGGAGTCGTTGAACTCCTCCTGATCTTCACAGGATGCAAATGGAGTTGGTACCAGAGGGGCTTCAGCCACAGCGAGGTCTGAATGCACAAGTTGCCTAGACACTTCATGAAGGAGATCGCCTTGTTCCTGCTGTGCAAGTCGCATGATGTGAACGATACGCAAAAGTTTTAGAGAAAAAAAAGTGATACAGCTCAGACGTACATTATACAGAAGAGAGGGAACGTTTCATCCCACCAATTACTTCCACAGTTGCAGGAACCAGTCAGTTCAGCACCAAATACTTATTCTTAGTATTAACATTGCCTTGAGTTTGAGGGGGAAAACACAGGGCGAACACAGGACGAGATGAACAGATAGCAGATTCAACACCAGCTAGCTTACCTGCTCCTGCTACTTTCACCTATTCTTAGTTGTTGCCACTTTTCCTCTCTTTTATGGTGTGGGGGCACGCTTATCGCAAATCGCAAGCGCCGAGAGGGAGGGTACCCTCTCAGACAGCGTAGATAAAAAGGGTGCGCATCAGCTACACGGGAGAGATGCGAAGAAGCCAGGACAGCAACGACACAAAGTGCGACACACAAGGATTCCCACTGATGTGAGAGAATGAAGCTTCTCATTGCTACTTCTTGGTTGTGTCCGTGTTCTCGGGAGGCTGTAAGACGGGACGGCATGGAAACCTCGGTGGGCCTAGCGGAGGGGAACCCCACAATGTTATTGTCACTAGTTTGCATCCAGACCGGGCTCTAATTGGCAGTTGGCTAGATGTGCAACATTAACGCCAAGTAAAGTCACTGGCTGCAAACAAGAATGGCGAGCACCAATAAGGCTGTGTGCATGCAGTGCAGTGCTGACAGTTCCGATACGCTGACACCGCAGCACCATCAAGAAGCAGAAGCAGTCTATGTTCACGCTAGAGTAGTTGACAAAAACAAAAGCAGTCAGAAAACTGGTGAATAGCCCTTCTACACTTTTAGTATTGCAGTCCGGAGGTACCTGGAAGGACGAATGGCAGCATAGCGACCACCAATATCCCACAGATCTCCCAAATTGGTCTCACACGTCACAGACGTCACGTGTATCCTCACAACATCCACTGTATATCCACCATGGGACGTCACAAATGTCCCCCAGTGAATATTCTGTGGATATACTACGGATATCATAAGAATGATATTTCTTTACATTAAAATAAAGATTTCTTGTGGCGATAGTAGCCATTTCCAGCATTCTCAGCATGCGTCACAACCTTATTTTTGCATCAAAATGTTATCAACTACCTTTAAATAAATAATTTCTCACTTAAGGCATGCCCAACAGAAGGAACGTGAAAACTCACAGAATAAGCTTAAAACACTGTCATGCATCACCATATTTCATCACCGAGAGGCTTTACCAAGATCAATCTGTAAAATGTGCTCCACCTACATTTTCTCTCCATAGTTGGGATGCATGATTACGGAAGAACAAAGAGAGCTAATTGCGTAGATTTATTTGTGCTTGTTAAAGGAATCATCAGTGAATCATGAAATGAATAGGCATGGACCGATAGAGATTGTTATATCTGCAGCTTCTATTTCTGGTAATCGCGCATGCAATAAAAAAAACGCATCCAACAACCGTATTCTGTGCTCTCTTTCATATTTGTCGATACACGAATTCGCCAGTCATGACACACAGCAAAGCACTTACCGACATATAGTGGCCTCATATTACAAATCTTACAAAACAACGCAATGCGTAGTAGCACCACAGTACCACCCCAGAAAAAAAAAAAAAGAAAACAGAAAAATGCAACAAACAAGGCTGTCTTGTATACTAGGACCTTGTCGTTTGTTTTGTGTCGTTCTGTCGTCTGATGTGCTTTCTTGTGTCATATCCCAAGCAGCACAATGTACTGGAAGTCGAGTGCAATAGGGGTGGACGGGTAGGTGGAAGGCCTTGAACAGACTCTTGAAACTAAAGAACATTGGTAAGACGCATACTGTCCACCCCTACTGCACTCGACTTTCAGTACATTGTGCTGCTTGGGATACATCCTGTCGCAGTGGCTCTGACATGGGGTCCACGAAGACATTTATAGGGATTCACGAGATCGTTGGTGCTCAGTCACGAATTTACACATACCAGCGACCTCGAGTGGGGAGCAGCATTAGCATGTTCCACGCAGAGGGCAGTCTATACAACGACGTGATTGGTCATGGTCTGCTGACATCACATGGCCGCCCCCTTCTCCCTCCTCTCACGCTGAACGGAACTTTGTCAGGATTGTTATGGTACGTGTTTGCAAGAATCGCGTACGACCACGTAAGACTACCATCTACCAATACATGTCACACAACCTCGACAGTACAGCTTCTGTCATTTTCAACAACAGATGCATGTGAATTTCATGAGATGCATGTGAATACGCTTTTCAAAATTTACAAGCCCAAAAAGCAAGCGCAGAAATAGCTTGTGCATCACTGTAGACACTCGCTTTTTGCATTGATGGGATCGTACCACACAGCATTGCACACGTAAAAGCGAAATGGACAAACTTTTGTTTCATGATTTTGTTTTTCGTGTGGAATAAATTATCTAATTTCACATTAATAATTTGCTGTATTTATGCTTGGCATAAATTCCCATACCCCTCTCCCCACCTCTCTCACCAACTATGTATAACTGCATGCAAACATACAAGACCTGTGTATGAAGTAGTGCACATGTATTTATTATGTCTTAACTTTCAGCAGAATGTTTGGGGCCTCCTCTAACCTGTACAAAAGAAAAAGGGTGACATAAGTATCATTATATGACAGCATTTATTATGACAGTACAAGTGTCATATTATAATATCTTTCGACCTCATTCTGTGCGTGCAAAGTAGGAAAAAAAAGCGAGATGCTTGACAATACAGCAAATTAGTAAAAATATGAGGACACTTGAATCATATGTTACTGTTTCAACGTCTCATATTTCAGCACGCTTAAGTGCGATACTGTGTGCGACGTTTTGGTGCCTCTTTTCCAACACACCGCTTTTCTTGTAAGAACTACGAAAGGGTTGCTGAAAGAAAAAAAAAAGACATATGAGTGGCCATCATATATACATGGTGTTATCCAGAAATCCCCCAGCTGAAAAATTTTTTTAAATGCTGACATCATGGAAGATGCATGATGTAAGACCCCCCCCCCCCCCCCCCCCCCCCCCCCCCCCCCCCGAGTCTCGGGGTTTTACATCACGCATCATCTCCACCAGCTCGCTTGCTTCATAGCCATTTTTTTTCTTTATGGAAGAATTTTATTCTCGGTTAGCATCCCTGGATGTTCTCCTGCGATCTGACCACTGTGTTGCTCATATGCATAGGTTCACTAGTGAATTTTATTTCACCTGATTTAGCACCTATGCGATAGCAAAGGAGACGTTTAGTAAGAGCTATTGCATTGAAAAGATTAAAAGAAACGAGGATCCACAGTGATTTTTTTTAGTTATTACTAAGTTCCGGTTCATGTATCTAAAAAATCAGTAGGGGTTCACACATGGTGTGGCAGTGGCGAGAAGTGTTCAAGAACGCTCAGCTGAAAACCAGAACTGTCTTTCTGCATGGCTGTAAATCTTGACTTCTGCGTTTAAACGAGATGTTGATACAGATGCTTTCATTTGAGTTCAAAAGATGTAAATTAAGGCCACATATACGAGACACCTTCCCTGAACACACAGATTACTTGCAACAAAATTTGCCTGCTACCCCATGTATTAAGACCAAAAAGTCCAGTGTACCAGAGAGATAAGATGTAAAAATTGAGGGCACACGGAGCACAGCTATCAAGCTTTCTTAACACCACCTACTTTGTGATTTCCACCTCATGAGGAACAGAGTGGCATGTTACAACAGATGCGTAGTGACACACTGAGCAGCTCAAGAGCAACTGTGTCCACAGTTTTTTTTTTTTTTTTTTTTTACTGCAGACCACGTCCCACTTCAGATTATTAACACAAGATGGTATAGTGACATGTCAAAACAGATACTTATATGTGAGTTATGCATACTGTGCAATTTGCTTAGGGCATGCAGCAGGACAACTTACTGCATGTCTCAGGCAGTGTGGTTTTCGTCAGGGCTCCAGGAGGGACTGGGAGTGCAGAGGTGCTCAAACAGGTCTTAGCAGAACCTGTCAAAGTAGTCTCTAGTGAATAGAAAGAACCATTGGACTTCTAGATACCACACGTGATGTTTTAGCCTCTTTTGATACGACCCTCGCTGGTATATCACATAACCCGTCAAACTACTTGTAAGGAACATCTTTTCTGTCGAGTTCTGAAACACTGAACATTCGTGCTTTTGAAGTATTACTCGTAAGAATATATAAAACTCTCAAGCATCTATTACTGAAAAAAACAGGTGAACTTCAGTGTGATATGCATCCTACTACACAAAAGTCTTTACAATAAGTGTTTGTGACCATGTCGTTTTCCCTCAGACATTTACTATAAAAATATTGCAGCGGATTATTACGCGCCACATTTAGCAGAAATGACACTGCAACTGACTTGCGCAAACATGCCAGGAGCTTTCTCATTCGTGACTTCATTATTTATTGCTAGTAAGAAGAAAAGTGAGACAGCAAGAGAGCCATATTTGATCAACAGCACCTGCTGAAGTGGAGCAATAGTATGACGTAGTGCATGTATGTACCTTTAGTGCAAGTAAATTTATTGTTGAAAGCTATTTTTGAATTTTTTAAGTTTTCTGACAAGCAACCAATCCTGATTTTTAAAAATATGCAGCCACACAATGTGCCCAATAACGTTGTTCCACCAGTAAGTGCAACATGGTATACACGAAAGCTGCATCATAAAAATCACTTATGAATAGAAACCACATGTGCATTCATAAATAAACTTGAAATATAAATCATGAAGATAATACATGAACATACATAAATATTCATAAACAAACTTGGCGCAGCTAGCATACATACGCAAGGTTCTGCTTACCACTTTGGAAAAGCTTCGAAGCGATGGCCTTTTGAAGCATACGGTTAAGTTTCGCCAGACTTCTCTCTGTAAATGTTCCACGTCTCGTTCTACCTTTCGAACTTTCGTGTGCTCCGTAAACTGATTTTCGCGGAATCCAGGGATAGAAACAATATTTTTTTCTGCATGCCTTCGTGCAGTGCTTCTCGCTAGTTTGCCCTGCCTTGCCTAAAAACCGCAAAGAGGACATGTTTCGATCAGCGCGTACTGGTGCACGTCGTGCGACGCGTGATAGCGATTCACTTCTAATCAGTCAGTAGCACAGAGAATAAATCTTCGTGGCCGATACAAGTGCCGGTTCATACCTTTTTTTCTTCTGCACGTCGTTTGCCACCCATTTTACGTCTGCTTCGGCGTCAATCATTCACCCTGCCTTGTTTCTGGAATGATTTTACGATGAAGAAGTAACAAAACTTGATGAAAGTGAGCTCTCAAAACCGTCTTACCTGTCGTGTAAGATGTGCCGCCTCGTCGCATTCCAAAAAGTACCGTACAACTTTTGTTTGTTGAAGTCATCTATTTGGTGGAAGTTCACGGTGGAGTCCTGCTCGACGACATACTTTTCCGATTCGTTCTCATATTGAATACACGACACATAACTGCCAACAAACGGAACCACACCGAACGACAAAATAATAATGTCGTAGTCATATGCTTATGTACAGGAACACATTCAGGATCAGGCCTGCTACGAGTACAGGGGGCGCGCTATGTTAGTCGTCGTCATGGAGAGGAAATATTCCTTGCGAATAATGTTATTAATGCCCGCGAGAGAGAAGCAAAAAATGTGTACATTAAACTAAAATAAGAACTAAATTTCAGCAAACCTTACTCGTGACCTTACTAGTACATAGGTCGTGACATAAGTAAGTGAATTTCGGAAAATTTATCCAATCCGACCCAATCCAATCCAGCTGCTTTAAGCGGGAAGTGGTTAGACGCGGGTGTGGTGGAGTGGTTTCTGCCTTTCATTTTTGGCACTGTTTGTTTTATTCGGTTTCGTAGAATCATAGCGTGCGTGGACTGGCCGTGACAACTGACAGCAGTAAACAGAATGAAGCCTTCAGTGAATGTAAATATTTGCATCCGTTGTTGACGAAGCGAGTTGCGGTTTCAGGCTTAGGTGTTCGTACTAGGCCCAAACTAATTTAACGGTTTGCTAGCACTATCGCAGGAGCATGCCTAAGCACAGGGATAAGTACATTGCCCAGAAGGCGTTGGTGCAAGCACGAGCTACAATGTCACTACTTGGGGATAGTTCCCGGCCTGTTAACGTCGCGTCTTGTCCAAATGTACGCGATAGTACCTCTGCTGCCCCGCTCGAATGTGAAACTCTACATCTGCCCGAATCGATAGCATGTGACACAACGAAGCAGGTGCCCATGGCCAACCCTAGTGACGATCATCGTGAAAACCCTGGCTTAGCGCTATTCGAAAGTGTGGGTTTTGGATTAGAGCGAAATTTACCAGAACGCGCCGGCAATGAAAGTGACACCAATGCGCTGCGCTGCGCTGCGTTTCGCCACTCTGACAGTTTAAAGACGTCCAGTGATTTATCTCGTCATCTCCGAGCATGGGCCGTAGAAAATAGCGTAACATTAACTACGATTACCCACCTTCTCCACATACTTCAGCTGCATAGTTGCTTCGTTGATCTACCACGCGATGCCCGAACGCTTCTTGGAACACCTAGGAACGCTGCCACCTGTATCTCGAATATGCCTCCCGGTAGTTATTGTCATTTTCGGTTAGCTGCTAATCTTGAACGTATCCTTAAAGGTGCTGGTAAGCTGCCTGAAGTTGTATCACTTTTGTTCAGTATGGACGGGCTGCCTCTTACTAAGAGTTCGAAGTGTGAGTTATGGCCAATTCAGTGCTTGCTGAAAGGACTTAACAGTATTCCACCGTTTCTAATTGGTGCATATTGTGGGCCTTCGAAACCACCTGCCAATGGCTACTTAAGGAAATTTGTTGACGAACTAAATGCACTTCTGCAGAGTGGACTCACAATAAATGAGACAGTCATAAGGGTAGAGGTTGACTCAATAATATGCGATGCACCAGCCCGCTCCTATATTTTCTGTACAAAAGCGCACACTGGACACTCTGCCTGTCCCAAATGCATGGATGAGGGCGAGTATGACAACAGTCGAATGCACTATGCCACAAGTACTGCGACGTTAAGGACAGATGAAAGCTTTCGTGCACAAGTTGACTCAGAACGTCACAAAAAAACAACAATTTTGACTGAACTACCAATCGATATGGTGCATAGTGCTCCTCTGGATTACATGCACCTTGTCTGTCTTGGTGTTGTAAGGAAAATGATCTTGCTATGGGTGAACAGACCACTGTCAGTGGGCATGGGTCCTAGTGACAGAAATAGCTTCACAACAAGAAGTGGTGAACTTCAGGGAAGTATTCCTTGTGAATTTGCTCGGAAGCCAAGAGGACTGGATGAAGTGGACCGGTGGAAGGCGACAGAGTTTCGGCTCTTCCTCCTGTACACCGGTCCAATCATTCTTTATGGCTTGCTCCCACAGGCAGCATACCTGAACTTCATCACTTTACACTGTGCTATATCCATTCTTATGACACCTGAGCTCTGCCATGCACAGACAAACTATGCTGCTGCTTTGTTGGCACACTTTGTTGAAACCTTTGCTGACATTTTTGGGGAGCATTTTGTTTCATACAATGTGCATGGTCTTCTGCACTTGGCAGATGATGTGAGAAACCGTGGTCCCTTAGATTCCTTCAGTGCCTTCCCGTTTGAGAATAATATGAAGGCACTGAAGAGGCAGCTAAAGAAACCAGGGGCAACGTTAACGTAGCTCTATAACCGGCACTGTGAGTATCTGCTTAGTGATGTGAGGCATGAGAAAAAAGGCAAAAAGACTGGCTTTTGTGATCCTCACAATTCCGGCCCACTTCCCTCCCAATGTAGGCAGCCCCAGTACGCAACGTTTGCTTCCCATGACTTCACCTTAAAGACGAAGGGCCCTGACAGATATTGTTCAGTAAATGGCACATTAGTTGAGGCACATAACTTTGCAGTGTGCAGACTGTCTGAGGAGCCTTGTGTCATCGGCTATGAACTTGTGCGGGAGCGTGATTTCTACGTGAAACCGTTTCCTTCCTCATTAACTGGAATCTCTGTTGTCTCTCGAAAGGCAGATCTCAGGGTCTGGCCACTTGCACAGGTCTCGAAGGTTTTGTGTCTGCCATATGGAACAAATTTGGTTGCAATGCCTCTTCTGCATTTGCAGTAAGACGTCGCTGGGCATGTGCTTGCATTGCTGCTCATGAGACTGACTCATTAGAACAGTGTTATCGAAATATAATTACACTTTGTAAGACTTATCGTGTGATCAGAAAGCCAACGGAACATGCCGCCAGTGTAACTTCCCGCAAATGTGATATTCCATTGGCTGGACAGTAGTGGCTAAGCGAAGATAAAACAGTCCACTCTTGAAAGATGATGAAAGATGAAAGTCACTGAAAAGGTTAGCCAGCTGTGGAACTCGTCCACCCTTGATTTTGTTTCACAGTCGCCCGCGACCCTCCAGCCACTGGAACATCCTTTTCAGGGGGAATTACACCAGCTGCGTGTTCCATAGGCTTTGTTTCTACCTCAAGAATTTTAAGCTTTCTTTTAAGGTGCAGTATACAATTGCACACTTTGTCGAGCATGATGAAGTGGAGGTGGTTCCATGCACGTGGATATCTGGAAGTTTTTGCAAGTGGCCAAGACTCCCCACAAACAAAGTTTCGTGCCATGATCAAAAAGGGATCTCTCCCAGGCCACAGCTACGACAACTACAAAGTGGACATGAAAGGAATATTCCGTAAGTTTTCTTGTTGAGAACTGTATGTTCCGTCCTCATGGTAGCAATTCTACCTCAACAGCAACCTACGAAAAAGCGAGAGAGAATCTGGCAGTCTCTGAGTACACTTCTGACTTCAGCGGTGCAAAGGAGTTACCACCTAAGAGAATACGACGTGCTCGCACATTTGACAGTGACGAAGATGACGCATTCCCTGCTGTACCTGACAGCTTCGCAAAATGTATGTGTATCCCCTGGTGGCTACTGCTACGTCGTAATTAATTCGATATGTTGCCAAGGACATTGTTAAAGCACCATTGCTGTGAGCATTGGTTGAAGCACAACGAGCTTTTGTGCTGTTTGAACATTTCTAGAAGTTTTTATGCAAATTGTTACATTTTACAGCTGGTTATTCTGGGAAATCTCCATCCTCATGCCAGTCCAGGAGGAGTAGCACAGGTAATCAAATCTAACTGCAGATGTTCCTGAGATGTTCATCTTGCTATAATTTTCTCCTGCTGCGTCTCTGCTAGGTTCCAACCAGCGTAGCTGCTCTCCCACACCGTCTTACAGTAAAGAGATACCTTGTGCCTCTTCACAAGATGCACGTCGCCCTGGGTCTGCTTTAACTGGTTCTTGCCTCGACACCACTACGCGATTCCAGGAATCGTGCACCCAACCTGCCAGGGGGAGCCGTAAGTTCTTTGCTGGGTTTCTCTCAAAATACCAGCCATCTCCTGTGGCTTGACTTCAAACGTGCGAAAGATTGAACAATGACAGCCAGCCTTTTTTCACTTTTTCATATACTCCTCAGCTGCTGCTGTTTACAGATATGTTGCCATTTGCCCACCACACATTTTGCTGAATGCATGATTTCAAAATATTACAGAGCCAATTCTACCAAGCTTGCTGGACACCACTATTTTCAACGAGCCAGGTATGTAAGCCAACGTAATATGGTTGGGTAGTGGTGGATGGTTCTGTACCCTGTATTGCCTAAATTTTCCTCTGTTCATATGGTATTCTCTTGCCCAGATGATTCAGCATCCCAAGCATCGGAAATTCACATGGAAGTTGGTAATGATTGATGTCACGGTCTCTTTGGCATGCAGAGGCGGTCAATGCCTTTGTGTCCATGTATCGAAGGTTTCACTTTTCTCATTTCTGTAGGGAATGATTCTAATTTTCGTGCCAGGGGAATGAGCGCACCGACAGAAAATTCATCACTTGAGCAGCCACTGCCAGAGTATGGTGAGTGCCTTTTGGAGGTACTCGCAGATGTCATCAAATGGTTTTGCCATTCTATGTGAAATCAATATTAGGATGCACTATACTTATTGGTAAAACATTTTCAGAATTCCAGCGACAGGTTTTGAAAAGCCTGAATATTCTCCGAATGAATCTACAGCAGCAAGGAGACTTGATCTCAAGCCTTGTCCCACTCCAGGCCTCGTCACCAGCTGCACCTCTAGTTGTGACTGAGCCATTTCATTCTGTAGAGCTGCTGGAAAGCTTTCAACACCACTTAACAAATCAGAAGGAGGAGCAGTTGGTGAGCAACCCACCTCTTTATAAACTCTTTGCAAAGTGTTTCATGGAAATGTTTACTTTCCAGCAGACCAATATTTGGAAGTATTACACATGCATCGCATGCTTTCCTTTCACTCTGTCCTGTATATAGCCATTGAAATATTTACTAAATTGAGTGTATGATTCTTGTCAAGTACTACTACAGTAATCTGAATTATGGTATTAGTCACATTAAAATGTAGAGGTCTAAATGTGAAGCAACCTCTGTGCGGTTTGATGTGACTACTACCGAAATTTGCCCCATAATTCGTACATGCAGCGATGTCTGAAAATGTGGATGAATCTGATATATTTGCAGTACAGAGAGCTTGCCGTCCTTGGTGGAAGTTCGGTAAAAACGGCAGTAAAGAGAATCATGTGTCACCTTTTCACTGATGATGTGGCGGAGAAATTCAGCTGGGAAGGTAAAAAAGGGAAGCTAGTCTTCAAGGAATTGAAGTTTCCTGGCAACATCATGCGTAAGTGAATGAAGCTAAATCAAGTTTAATTTATTGCTATGCTCAAACAGGAGAAACGTGCTATAGCTGCTTGCGCCCACATCTTTGTACAGATCATGTCTGCCATTTGTGGGTGTCGAAACAATTTTTGAGTACACAAACATCCATGTCCTACTCGGCATAATCAGGCTTGCTTTGCAGATAACCATTCATTTCAGATGCATGTAGCAGTGTTATCCGCACAGTAGGGGATCCCCAATAACAGTAATATTTCAAAAATTAGTTGCTTTTATAAACTAGGTGTAGTTTTATGCTCAGTTCTGATATGCTTGCACATGTTCTCAGCATGCACATGTTAAAACACAGAGCACATAGTCATGACATGCAACAAGGTGCTTTTTGATAATTTAAATCTTTAAACGCAATATGACTGTGCAGGTGCTGTTCATGCTAACAAGACTTTGGCCAATGCAACAAATTTTGAAGTTGAGTCAGAAATTAAAGGGTGGCTACGACATGCAAAGGACAGGAGACTGAGGCAGAAGACCTGCGGTTGATGTAGGTAATTGTGTTGTTTCTCCAGGAAACCTTTGCATATTAGCATGCCTCTTCACAGGACCCACAGCTTACATGGCCAGAGAAAGTCCACATCACGCCATGAGGTCAAAGGGCAACGAGTAGTGGAACGCCTTCTTTCATCATCAGTGCAACCTTCCGCACAGTTATGGGGAGGATTGGAACTTTTGTGACTACTGTGATATAACTACCGTGCACCTGTCATGTAAAAGACAACACAGCACTCTCGCGTGCAAGAGCCACATGTGTAAAACCACATGGCTAATTGAGCCTTTCAACCTTGTACCTTTGATTCTTGTTTTAAACTTAATATCTGATATCTAGTCAATGTAGATTTGTAGCTAGTGTCTTTAAGTTAGCTTTTGTTATATTTTTCTGAAAGAGGCAAACACGAAAAATTCTAAAGGATGAAGCAAAACTTTAATGGGGAAACAAGCTTTCGGACAGAGTCTGTCACTGATCAGGTGAGCAATTTTGGAAACAGTTGGCATGTATATCATTCTTAATATAAACATAAGAGGGAAGGAACAAATTCGTGATGCAAGGGAGGCGACACATCAGAATGAAATAAGAAGGAACTTCGTTGCTGGAACACTGTTATTTAATCCTGATGTTGAGTGTGCCTCACTTGCATTGCGAATTAATTTGATCTATCATATGTTCATGATAGGAATGATACATATATATACCAACTGTTTGAAGAATTGTTCACCTGATGAAGGATGGACACCGTCAGACAGCTTGTTTTTTCCATTACAGTTATCCTTATCTTTTCGAATTTCTCTTGTCCGCCACACCCAACAACTGAAATTCTGGGGAATTCATGTGAAGTGTCGAAACATATTACGTTACATTATCAGTCATGCCAGCTACGTAATTTGCTCTACCTGCATGTGTGTCACTATTCACACAGAAAACATTAAGTGCACTTACAGCTGTTGTGACAGCAGTACTAGTCATGCGAGAATACTCATCTCAGGATTTTGGTGTTTTTTTATCGAATGCGCTGGCATCATCGCGTCTTATCAGTGGCACCCTATATTATTAATTATCAGTATGTGTTTTAATATAATATTTTATACAATAGAAAGAGCATCTTTACGGTGTATGTAACATCAGTGTACTTGGTTAAGCACTTAAGCTGTCGATACAGCAATACTAGTCAGATGACAATACACCTCTCAGGATTTTGATGTTTTATTTACCGAATGTGCCAACAGCATCGCCTATTACCTGTATCACCCTATCGTTAATTACCAGTCTATTTATGTATATATTTGTGCACAAAACATCTTTGTACTTGGTGTGCATCCAATAAACGAGTTCGTTGATATGATGTTCTCTGTTGCAGAGTAGTATTCCCCGTAGAATAAGTAAAAATTGCAAAAAAGCAACGAAATAGAATAATAATAATACGTCCTGTATATGTCCTATATATGTCCGAAATGTCCCTGAGAGACATTCCTGGAACCTTCCCTGGATCAGCAAATGTGGAAGAAATACGGGTCCTCTGTCTGTCCCAGAGACGTCAACGGGCTATTCAGCCTAGTCCCTGGGATATCCCAAAATCCCAAGTGGGATATCGTGTGGACGTTTCCGAGATATATCTGGTTTACTGGGCCTCGTTGGCAAATTTAGTTGTACACTTCATTTATGGTGCAAAAGAGTGTGTATATAATGCAATGCAAGGTCTAGAGCCACGTGCACGAAACATTTGCTTAAACCCGCGATGCCCTTTGAATTAATTAATGACATTGGAGGTGACATACCTGACTGTAGCATGTCGTCATGCACGTTGGCTTTTTCAGCTGCTAGTTGTCCTGCTGAGGACCTCCAAGTTAGTGGGCTGCCTGGGTCTGCAAGGTGAGATAAAGGCTTGTAGCACTTTGCCACAAAGCACCTTAAATTAGCTACACCCCACACATGCAATTTAAACACCAATCAACAACAACGGGTCTGTGCAACAGGAAGAATGTGAAGAAGCTGCTAGCCTTTCCTGCCTTTGGCACTGAATATCTGGTGGCAACCTTGAGCAGTATTCCGTCATGCTTATTAAAAATAAACAAGAGAAATAATACTAGCA
>NW_026999320.1:897337-922322 GCF_037126465.1 Ornithodoros turicata | reverse complement strand
AAAGTTGAATTATTTTCAAACTATGGGTGATTCTTTTTATTTTGTACGTGTGGACTAAACACGCGTGTATGCGATATTTGGAACAAGAGTGGATCCCTGATCAACATAGCACGTTTATGCTTTCTAAAGTTGAATTATATTGAAACTATGGGTGATTCTTTTTATTTTGTACGTGTGGGTTAAACACGCGTGTATACAGTATTTGAGACAAAAGTGGATCCCTGATCAACTTTGCACGTTTACGCTTTCTAAAGTTGAATTCTTTTCAAATTATAGGTGTTTCTTTTTATTTTGTACGTGCGGGCTAAACACGCTTGTATGCGGTGTTTGAGACAAGAGTGGGTCCCTGATCAACTTTCCACGTTGATGCTTTGTAATGTTCAATCATTTACATATGATGGGTGATTCTTTTTATTTTGTACGTGCGGACTAAACACGCGTATATGCGGTATTTGGAACAACAGTTCATCCCTGATCAACTTTGCACGTTTACGCTTTCTAAAGTTGAATTCTTTTCAAATTATCGGTGTTTCTTTTTATTTTGTACGTGCGGACTAAACATGCGTGTATGCGATATTTGGTACAAGAGTGGATCCCTGATCAACATAGCACGTTTATGCTTTCTAAAGTTGAATTATTTTCAAACTATGGGTGATTCTTTTTATTTTGTACGTGTGGACTAAACACGCGTGTATGCGATATTTGGTACAAGGGTGGATCCCTGATCAACATAGCACGTTTATGCTTTCTAAAGTTGAATTATATTCAAACTATGGGTGATTCTTTTTATTTTGTACGTCTGGACTAAACACGCGTGTATGCGATATTTGGTACAAGAGTGGGTCCCTGATGAAATTTGCACGTTTATGCTTTCTAAAGTTGAATTATTTTCAAACTATGGGTGATTCTTTTTATTTTGTACGTGTGGGTTAAACACGCGTGTATACAGTATTTGAGACAAGAGTGGATCCCTGATCAACTTTGCACGTTTACGCTTTCTAAAGTTGAATTCTTTTCAAATTATAGGTGTTTCTTTTTATTTTGTACGTGCGGGCTAAACACGCTTGTATGCGGTGTTTGAGACAAGAGTGGGTCCCTGATCAACTTTCCACGTTGATGCTTTGTAAAGTTCAATCATTTACATATGATGGGTGATTCTTTTTATTTTGTACGTGCGGACTAAACACGCGTATATGCGGTATTTGGAACAACAGTGCATCCCTGATCAACTTTGCACGTTTACGCTTTCTAAAGTTGAATTCTTTTCAAATTATCGGTGTTTCTTTTTATTTTGTACGTGCGGACTAAACATGCGTGTATGCGATATTTGGTACAAGAGTGGATCCCTGATCACCATAGCACGTTTATGCTTTCTAAAGTTGAATTATTTTCAAACTATGGGTGATTCTTTTTATTTCGTACGTGTGGACTAAACACGCGTGTATGCGATATTTGGTACAAGAGTGGATCCCCAATCAACTTCGCAAGTTTACACTTTCTAAAGTTGAATTTTTTACAAATAATTGGTGATTTTTTTTATTTTGTACGTGCGGGCTAAACACGCTTGTATGCGGTGTTTGAGACAAGAGTGGGTCCCTGATCAACTTTCCACGTTGATGCTTTGTAAAGTTCAATCATTTACATATGATGGGTGATTCTTTTTATTTTGTACGTGCGGACTAAACACGCGTATATGCGGTATTTGGAACAACAGTGCATGCCTGATCAACTTTGCACGTTTACGCTTTCTAAAGTTGAATTCTTTTCAAATTATCGGTGTTTCTTTTTATTTTGTACGTGAGGGCTAAACACGCTTGTATTCGGTGTTTGAGACAAGAGTGGGTCCCTGATCAAATTTGCACGTTTATGCTTTCTAAAGTTGAAATATTTTCAAACTATGGGTGATTCTTTTTATTTTGTACGTGTGGACTAAACACGCGTGTATGCGATATTTGGTACAAGAGTGGATCCCTGATCAACATAGCACGTTTATGCTTTCTAAAGTTGAATTATATTCAAATTATGGGTGATTCTTTTTATTTTGTACGTGTGGGTTAAACACGCGTGTATACAGTATTTGAGACAAGAGTGGATCCCTGATCAACTTTGCACGTTTGCGCTTTCTATCGTTGAATTATTATCAAATTATAGGTGATTCTTTTTATTTTGCACGTGTAGACTAAACACGCGTGTATGCGGTATCTGGGACAAGAGTGATCCCTGATCCATTTTGCACGTTTACGCTTTCTAAAGGTGAATTATTTACATATTATGGGTGATTCTTTTTTATTTTGTACATGTGGACTAAACACGAATGTATGCGGTATTTGGGACAAGAGTGGATCCCTGATCAACTTTGCACGTTTGCGCTTTCTGTCGTTGCATTATTTTCAAATTATCGGTGTTTCTTTTTATTTTGTACGTGAGGGCTAAACACGCTTGTATGCAGTGTTTGAGACAAGAGTGGGTCCCTGATCAACTTTGCATGTTTATGCTTTCTAAAGTTGAAATATTTTCAAACTATGGGTGATTCTTTTTATTTTGTACGTGCGGACTAAACATGCGTGTATGCGATATTTGGTAAGAGAGTGGATCCCTGATCAACATAGCACGTTTATGCTTTCTAAAGTTGAATTATTTTCAAACTATGGGTGATTCTTTTTATTTTGTACGTGTGCACTAAATACGAGTGTATGCGGTATTTGGGGCAAGAGTGGATCCCTCATGAACTTTGCACGTTTGCGCTTTCTATCGTTGAATTATTATCAAATTATAGGTGATTCTTTTTATTTTGTACGTGTGGACTAAACACGCGTGTATGCGGTATCTGGGACAAGAGTACATCCTTGATGAAATTTTCACGTTTGCGCTTTCTATCGTTGAATTATTTTCAAATTATAGGTGATTCTTTTTATTTTGTACGTGTGGACTGAACACGCGTGTATGTGGTATTTGGGACAAGAATGCATACCTGATGAACCCTGCACGTTTTCGCTTTCTATCATTCAATTATTTTCAAATTATAGGTGATTCTTTTTATTTTGTAAGTGCCGACGAAACACGCATGTATGCGGTATGTGAGACAAGAGTGGATCCCTGATCAACTTTGCACGTTTATGCTTTCTAAAGTTGCATTACTTTCAAATTATAGGTGATTCTTTTTATTCTGTAGGTGCGGACTAAACACGCGTGTATGCGGTATTTGAGACAAGAGTGGATCCCTGATCAACCTTGCACGTTTACGCTTTCTAAAGTTGAATTATTTACAAATTATGGGTGATTCTTTGTATGTTGTACGTGTGGACTAAACACGAGTGTATTCGGTATTTGAGACAAGAATGAATCCCTGATCGACTTTGCACGTTTACACTTTCTAAAGTTGAATTATTTACAAATTATGGGTGATACTTTTTATTTTGTACTTGTGGACTAAACACGAGTGTATTCGGTATTTGAGACGAAAGTGGATCCCCAATCAACTTTGCACGTTTACACTTTCTAAAGTTGAATTTTTTTACAAATTATTGGTGATTTTTTATTTTGTACGTGAGGGTTAAGCACGCGTGTATGAGGTATTTGTGACAAGAGTGCATCCCTGATGAACTTTGCACGTTTGTGCTTTCTATCGTTGAATTATTTTCAAATTATAGGTGATTCTTTTTATTTTGTACGTGCAGGCTAAACACGCGTGTACGCAGTATTTGACACAAGAGTGGATACCTGATCAACTTTGCACGTTTATGCTTTCTAAAGTTGCATTATTTTCAAATTATGGGTGATTCTTTTTATTCTGTACGTGTGGATTAAACACACGTGTACGTGGTATTTGACACAAGAGTGGATCCCTGATCAACTTTGCACGTTTATGCTTTCTAAAGTTGCATTATTTTCAAATTATAGGTGATTCTTTTTATTCTGTACGTGTGGATTAAACACGCGTGTACGCGGTATTTGACACAAGAGTGGATCCCTGATCAACTTTGCACGTTTCTGCTTTCTAAAGTTGAATTCTTTTCAAATTATAGGTGATTCTTTTTATTTTTGCACGTGTAGACCAAACACGCGTATATGCGGTATTTGGAACAACAGTGCATCCCCAATCAACTTTGCACGTTTGCGCTTTCTGTCGTTGCATTATTTTCAAATTATAGGTGTTTCTTTTTATTTTGTACGTGCAGGCTAAACACGCGTGTACGCGGTATTTGACACAAGAGAGGATCCCTGATCTACTTTGCACGTTTATGCTTTCTAAAGTTGAATTATTTACATATGATGGGTGATTCTTTTTATTTTGTACGCGCGGAATAAACACGCGTGCAGGCGGTATATGGGAGAAGAGTGGATCCCTGATCAACATTACACGTTTATGCTTTCTTAGGTTGAATTATTTTCAAATTGTAGCTGATTCTTTTTATTTTGTACGTGCAGGCTAAACACGCGTGTACGCGGTATTTGACACAAGCGTGGATCCCTGATCAACTTTGCACGTTTATGCTTTCTAAAGTTGAATTATTTACATATGATGGGTGATTCTTTTTATTTTCTACGTGCGGAACAAACACGCGTGCATGCGGTATATGGGAGAAAAATGATTCGTGATCAACTTTACACGTTTATGCTTTCTAAAGTTGAATTATTTTCAAATTATAGGTGGTTCTTTTTATTTTGTACGTGTGGATTAAACACGCGTGTACGCGGTATTTGACACAAGAGTGGATCCCTGATCAGGTTTGCACGTTTATGCTTTCTAAAGTTGAATTATTTTCAAATTATAGGTGATTCTTTTTATTTTGTACCTGTAGACCAAACACTCGTATATGCGGTATTTGGAACAACAGTGCATCCCTGATCAACTTTGCACGTTTGTGCTTTCTGTCGCTTGCATAATTTTCAAATTATTGGTGTTTCTTTTTATTTTGTACGTGCAAGCTAAACACGCGTGTACGTGGTATTTGACACAAGAGTGGATCCCTGATCAACTTTGCACGTTTATGCTTTCTAAAGTTGCATTATTTTCAAATTATAGGTGATTCTTTTTATTTTGTAGGTGCGGACTAAACACGCGTCTTTGCGGTATTTGAGACAAGAGTGGATCCCTGATCAATTTTGCACGTTTACACTTTCTAAAGTTGAATCATTTACATATGATGGTTGATTCTTTTTGTTTTGTATGTGCGGACTAAACATGCGTGCATGCGGTATATGGGAGAAGAGTGGATCCCTGATCAACTTTACACGTTTATGCTTTCTAAAGTTGAATTATTTTCAAACTATAGGTGATTCTTTTTATTTTGTACGTGTGGATTAAACACACGTGTACGTGGTATTTGACACAAGAGTGGATCCCTGATCAACTTTGCACGTTTATGCTTTCTAAAGTTGAATTTTTTACAAATAATTGGTGATTTTTTTATTTTGTACGTGTGGGCTAAACACGCTTGTATGCGGTGTTTGAGACAAGAGTGGCTCCTGATCAACTTTGCACGTTGATGCTTTCTAAAGTGGAATTATTTTGAAATTATAGGTGATTCTTTTTATTTTGTACGTGTGGAATAAACACGCGTGTATGCGGTATTTGATAGAAGAGTGGATCGGTGATCAACTTTGCACGTTTATGATTTCTGAAGTTGAATTATCTTCAAATTATAGGTGAATCTTTTGATGTTGTACATGTGGACTGAACACGCGTGTATGTGATATTTGGACAAGAATGCATCCCTGATGAACCCTGCAGGTTTTCGCTTTCTATCATTCAATTATTTTCAAATTATAGGTGATTCTTTTTATTTTGTACGTGCCGACTAAACACGCGTGTATGCGGTATGTGAGACAAGAGTGGATCCCTGATCAACTTTGCACGTTTACGCTTTCTAAAGTTCAATCACTTACATATAATGGGTGATTCTTTTTATTTTGTACGTGGGGACTAAGCATGCATGCATGCGGTGTATGGGAGAAGAGTGGATCTCTGATCAACTTTACACGTTTATGCTTTCTAAAGTTGAATTATTTTCAAGTTTTAGGTGATTCTTTTTATTTTGTACGTGCAGGCTAAACACGCGTGTACGCGGAATTTGACACAAGAGTGGATCCCTGATCAACTTTGCACGTTTATGCTTTCTAAAGTTGAATTATTTTCAAATTGTAGGTGATTCTTTTTATTTTGTACGTGTAGACCAAACACGCGTATATGCGGTATTTGGAACAACAGTGCATCCCTGATCAACTTTGCACGTTTGTGCTTTCTGTCGTTTGCATAATTTTCAAATTATTGGTGTTTCTTTTTATTTTGTACGTGCAAGCTAAACACGCGTGTACGTGGTATTTGACACAAGAGTGGATCCCTGATCAACTTTGCACGTTTATGCTTTCTAAAGTTGCATTATTTTCAAATTATAGGTGATTCTTTTTATTTTGTAGGTGCGGACTAAACACGCGTCTTTGCGGTATTTGAGACAAGAGTGGATCCCTGATCAATTTTGCACGTTTACACTTTCTAAAGTTGAATCATTTACATATGATGGTTGATTCTTTTTGTTTTGTATGTGCGGACTAAACATGCGTGCATGCGGTATATGGGAGAAGAGTGGGTCCCTGATCAACTTTGCACGTTGGTGCTTTCTAAAGTGGAATTATTTTGAAATTATAGGTGATTCTTTTTATTTTGTACGTGTGGATTAAACACGCGTGTATGCGGTATTTGAGACAAGAGTGGATCCCTGATCAACTTTGCACATTTACACTTTCTAAAGTTGAATTATTTTCAAATTATAGGCGTTTCTTTTTATTTTGTACGTGCGGGCTAAACACGCTTGTATGCGGTGTTTGAGACAAGAGTGGGTCCCTGAACAACTTTGCACGTTGATGCTTTCTAAAGTTGAATTATTTTTAAATTATAGGTGATACTTTTTATTTTGTACGTGTGGATTAAACACGCATGTATGCGGTATTTGTGACAAGAGTGCATCCCTGATCAACTTTGCACGTTTGCGCTTTCTATTATTCAATTATTTTCAAATTATAGGTGATTTTTTTATTTTGTACGTGCCGACTAAACACGCGTGTATGCGGTATGTGAGACAAGAGTGGATCCCTAATCAACTTTGCACGTTTCCACTTTCTAAAGTTGAATTATTTACAAATTATGGGTGATTCTTTTTATTTTTTACGTGTGGACTAAACTCGAATGTATTCGGTATTTGAGACAAGAGTGGAACCCTGATCAACTTTGCACGTTTACACTTTCGAAAGTTGAATCATTTACAAAGTATTGGTGACTTTTTGATTTTGTACGTGTGGGCTAAACACGCGTGTATGCGGTATTTGAGACAAGAGTGCATCCCTGATCAACTGTGCACGTTTACGCTTTCTAAAGTAGAATTATTTTCAAATTATAGGTGTTTCTTTTTATTTTGTACGTGCGGGCTAAACACGCGTGTATGCCGTATTTGTGACAAGAGTGAATCCCTGATCAACTTTGCACGTTTACGCTTTCTAAAGTTGAATTATTTTCAAATTATAGGTGTTTCTTTTTATTTTGTACGTGCGGGCTAAACACGCTTGTATGCGGTGTTTGAGACAAGAGTGGGTCCCTGATCAACTTTGCACGTTGATGCTTTCTAAAGTGGAATTACTTTCAAATTATAGGTGATTCTTTTTATTTTGTACGTGCGGACTAAACACGCGTGTACGCGGTATTTGAGACAACAGTGGATCCCTGATCAACTTAGCACGTTTGTCACGGAAACGAGGTGTGCAATAGCCTGAGGTTCCTTGCGCGCGTACCTCAATCACCGTTCCGGACAATAAGAGTAAAATATGGGACGGGCTGTCCTATGTCGACCGACATACACTCAATGGGACACACATCGAAACAAAGTCCAGGTACCAGGATAGAACAACTAATATTTAATATAAGGTTTCTAACAACACTGACTATCAACAGAGCGGACAGTGATTTCAAACATAACTACAAGGACTAATTTCACAACAGTTCGAGTAGGACGGGGAGTGGGAATAAAATGTCTTATCTGATTGACGAGTGATGATGGCGATGGTTTCGTTGATGGCAGCCGTTGATTATTTGAATAGATGAGTTGTTCAGATGGAGTTCCTGATGACTGTCGACGAGACACTTCACCTCACTTCACAATTTTAAGACACTGATTCGCGGATAAACTTGGGAGTCGGTGCTGGCGCGTCCGTTCTGGTTTCACATTTCGATCCGACTGCCCCAGTCTTTGTCTTCCCCTAGGTTTTATACTCTCGGTTGTTTTTCTCCATATTTACTGTGCCATTCTTTGGGGTTCGTCGCTTCCCTTTTAAGATTCCGACTCGCATTACGTTCCTCCTACCCTTAACAACAAACACGTGATGGCAACTGATGGCAACGACAAACACGTGTTCCGAAGGTGTAGGAACAATAACGACGGGCCTCCCAACCAACCCGTCGGAACCCTTTTTACTTGTGTCCCTCTTTTAAGTGGACGTAATGGGAGACACATGTCCCGACAGCCGTCCACTGCCGCACTTGTTGCTGCGGACGGGCCACTTTACACAAATGCATCTTTCGGCCTGTGGGTTATTGGTCACATATGTTTTCTTTTACCGCAAATAGCTGGACGGAAGCACTCCCACCATCTCAACCCTACACCTTGACGGTGGAACAATGCGGCCTCGGAGAGCGCAGCTAAATGAATCCGCATGCTACCCTCGGGCATAGAGGGGTGCCCTCAACGTTGGCGCGATAAGCGGGAGAGGAAAGTGCCAGATTTTGTCGCACTGCCCCTCGCCTTAAGAATATTGTACATTCATTTTCAATATTCACAAATACAGACAAATATAACGGCGTTTTCCTCCTTGGTAATTCCAAAACTTTACACATTCAATAGGCCCATGCAATGCACACACAATACGAGGACAAGTCAGTAAAGTGTCTCCTGCTCAATTCCAAATATCCATCATTCTCTAAAATGATAGCTTCATGCCCATTACTGCTATACACAAATAACAACAGTACGTTTCATTCTTAAATTGCAATGTTTCGAAAGAGTGTACATTTGCAGATCCAAACCAAGACTCTCTAGCATGAGGGGTTATGAGCCACAGCTTTTGCGACATTATTAGGTGGGGTACAATCACAATAACAGAATAAAAGCCGCACAAGAACATGGCGAATATCGTTATACATATCATACCGTACACTGAAAACACTAAATACACATTCGAGGTGTTAAAAACGAAACAGTTTCTTCGAAATGAACAACTTCGTTCATCAGCATCACATCATACTAACATGTACACGTTGAAACATAATTCTTGTTTTTAACATATCATGGCAGACATCACGAATCTTATTATTGAAGAAAAATATGTACATGCGTTACATACATTTATCGCTCTCATACCGCTTAGTCGATACGGCTCATGTAATCGGCACCCACGTTTTCCTGTCCTCTTATGTATTGGACTGTAAAATCATACTCCTGCAGGAGGAAGGCCCACCGCAAAATGCTCATATTGAGAAATTTTGCATCGTTGAGATATTTAAGGGGCTGGTGGTCAGTTTGAAGGACAAAATGGGTACCGTATAAGTAGACATGGAACCGTTTTATAGCCCATATGATGGCGAGGCATTCCTTTTCTATAGCAGAATACGCTTGCTCACGGGGGGATAGTTTGCGGCTCGCATATGCTACAGGGTGGAGATCCTTTTGCCCCTCTTGAAGGAGGACAGCCCCAAGTCCGATGTTGGAGGCGTCCGTTCTTAGCACGAACGGTTTGCTGATGTCGGGGGCCATTAGGATAGGCGGCTCTGACAGGGCGCGCTTAAGGGCGTCAAACGCTGTTTGATGCTCGTCGGTCCACGGAACCACGTTGCTATGCCCCTTCTTGGTCAATTCGGACAGTGGGAAAGCAATTGTGGCATAATTCGGGACGAAGTCACGGTAGTAGCCTGCTAGCCCGAGAAAAGAGTGAACTTGCTTTTTAGTCTTCGGCCTCGGTGCTTCCTGAATTTTATGCAGGATAGCGTCTTACGGTGCAAGGCTTCCCACACCCACAGTGTGTCCCAGGAAAGGGAGTTGTCGAAAGTCAACTTCACACTTCGTAGGTCTTACAGTAAGTCCAGCTTCTTCTATTCTTTCGAGCACTCTTCGGAGGGCCTCGAGGTGCGCCTCCCATGTAGGTGTTGCGATGAGTAAATCATCGTAATAGTGATAAACGTTTGGCAGGTCTCTCAGGATGTGTCTCATCAGCTTTGCAAAAACAGCGGGGGCGGTTTTGATCCCAAAGGGCATATTCTTGAATTGGTAATGCCCGTTCGTAGTAGAAAATGCAGTCAACTCCCTCGATTCGTTACTCAGGGGTACCTGCCAGTACCCCTTTGTAAGGTCCATTTTAGAGAAATACTTCTGTTGTCCAACTTCCGCCAGTAGGGAATCGGCTCGGGGAATCGGTTCAGCGTATGATACCAAATGTTTGTTCAGCTGGCGAAAGTCAATGCAAAGTCTGTTTTTGCCGTCAGACTTTTTTACTATGATTGCCGGCGAGTTGTATGGTGACTGAGATGCCTCAATAACACCCAGTCGCAGCATATCTTCTACCTCCTGCTCCACAGCCTGCTTTAAAGCGAATGGTAGCGGGTACTGCTTCGTGTGGATCGGTCGTGTGGTGTTCAGCTGCAGGTGGCATTGTATCTCGGAAGTTTTTCCCGGGATATCGGAGAACACCTTCATGTGGTCCCTTATGATTCTCCGTAGCTCTTCTTTCTGTTCCAGGGACAGCGTCGTCGCAGTCACAACATCGCGGTGAGTTTCCTTGGGCTCGCAGCTGAGTTCGGGAAGTTCTAGATCTTCCTCCGCTTGATTGAGCTCGGCGATGGTCATAGCAACCTGTTTGGTAGTGGTATCTGGGGAGTCTATACGCTCTTCGTATTTCTTTAACATGTTTATATGGAATATCTTTTTTGTGTGACCAAGGTCCACCACGAAGTCGACTGCTCCTCTTTGTTCTGCGATGGGGAAAGGTCCCTGCCACTGCATTGTGAGTTTGTTGGATTCAGTGGGTAGAAGCAGTAGAACCTTGTCGCCCGGCTTTAGTCGTCGCTCACGTGTACGTGCGTTGAAATACCTTGCGTATCTTTCAGCTGATCGCTCGAGCTCCTCATGCGCGAGTTTACATGTTTCTTCCAGTCGATTTCTCAAATCGAAAACGTACTCATAGGTAGTCTTGAGTTCGGGCTCCATTTCCTCTCTCACCCAAATCTCCTTGAGGATAGCCATCGGACCTCTCACGTTTCTCCCATACAAGAGTTCAAATGGAGCAAAGCCCAAACTCTCCTGCGGTACTTCTCGATAGGCGAAAAGCAGTGGGGCCAGGTAGCGGTCCCAGTCTCTAGGTCTCTCTGCGCACATGCGTCGCAGCATTGTCTTTAGAGTTCCATTAAATTTCTCTACCAACCCGTTGGCCATCGGGTGATAGGGTGTTGTTGTCAGTCGTCGCAATGACAGCAGTCTGGCTACCTCCTTCATTAAATCAGACGTAAAATTTGAACCTCGGTCACTCAAGACCTCTTCAAGGACGCCGACACGACTGAAAATATTCACAAGTGCCTCGGCAACTCGATCGTGTTTGGATGTTCGACAATGCGACTGCCTCCGGGAAGCGGGTTGCATAATCCATGGGGGTCAGTATGTAGCGGTTTCCCCTCGATGATGGCGGCTGGAGTGGCCCGATGATATCGATGGCGACTCGCTTAAATGGTACGTCTATTACCGGCATTCTTTGTAGCGGCGCCTTACTAACTTTGCCCCTTGGGGTGGTCCTCTGGCATATATCACAACTGCCGACAAATCGTTTGGTGTCAGCCTGAAGGCCTGGCCAGTAAAATTCGCTGAGTATTCGTTCAGCCGTTTTCCCGCTCCCGACGTGACCAGCCATCAGTCCGCTATGAGCCAGTTCCAACACCGCGTTCCTGTATTTCTTGGGCACCACCAACTGCATCATATCTCCACTCCCTTCCGTGGGCATACTCTTCCGGTACAGTTTTTGCTCTATTATGACGTAGCTCGTAGTCGCATTTTTCTTCCTCTTAGTTCTTTTGACTACGTCCACTTCCGTGAAGCACTTCTGCAGCGTGTCATCTTCTCTCTGATCGCGTGCAAAATCGTCAGTGTTTACCGCATTAGCAAGCTCGGGGACTTTCAGCTTTCGGAACGGTCTCTCTGTTTCTTTCCCTTTTCTGGCTCCCTGCCCTGTAACTACAGCGTTAACTTCATCGCCGTGTGCGCCGTCTCTGTCGCCTGACCCCTCTTCCGGGACGGAGCTCCCTGGTACTTCCTCCTTTTCTTGAGGGATTACAATCTGTGACGCGTCGTTTACAGCTTGGTCGTCAGATAGTTCGTTAGTTACATTTCAAACAGGATCGGGATCTTCGGCGCTTCTTACACCTTCCACGTTTCCTAACACTAAGTCATACATGGAGTTTTTCATGCATCGAGCCTTGACCCGGCCCGTGAACTACTCTGGCAGCATTCTTACTGTGCGATCAATCCGAAACACCGGGTGCACGGTTCCGGTTAGTTCGTCTTCGCTGACCAAATCTCTTCGCACAATTACTGTGTTGCATCCCGTGTCCCGGAGTACTTGAGCTACCTTGTCACCGAGTCTTCCTTCCGTAACCGCAACTGCTGTTCGTCGTACAGCTCGTGTGGTTTAGTAACGGCGGCCTGAACTACAGGAATTTTCTCACCACTCTTGAGTTCTACAAATCCCCCTTGCACGCAGAGTGACACTGATTCCTTAGAATGGTCTTTTCCGGACGGCTTCGCGTGCTCGCCGTCATGCGCCCTGCAGTTCCATGAAGAGTGGCCCATTCGGCCGCATCTCCTACATATGAGTAACGGTGGCCTGGTAGCCGAGCTTCTACATTCTGATGGACGGTGTCCTGTTCTATTGCACAAATAACAGTGCAGGCGATCTTTTACAGGAGCGTCCGGTCGCTTGCCGAACTGCTCGTTCCTCCGATCGCTGCTTCCTCGACTATCTTCCTCGACGCCTTTTACTTTCTTTCCGAAGTTTGTCAAGCTGTGTGCCTCTACATATTGTTCGGCTTTTCTGACGATCTCTTCCAACCGCTCCTCCTTACGCTCTCTCATGTAGAGAGTCAGTTTCGCTTCGCTATGTGCGAATAATTGCTCCTTCAAAAGCAGTGCCTTAACCTCTTCGTAGTCTTTTTTTGTATGTGACAGTTCTATCCACCTTTCCCAATAGTTGTCTAACCGTGCCACGTACTGGGATACTGTTTCGCCGTCCTTTGGCGTTGAGGATCGGAACCGTTCGCGAAACCCATCCTCGGTCATTCGGAACCGTAACAGTAACGCATGCTTCACCCTTGAGTAGTCAACACAGTCAGTGGGTGACATACGTCCATACACTGCCAAGGCTTCGCCCATTAAACACACACTTAGAGCACTTGCCCACTGGTCTTTTGGCCACTGTTGACCCTCGGCAACCTTTTCAAATCTCACAAGGTATGCATCTAAGTCATCCTTTCCATCATCAAAAGGGGGCATTAACTTGTGGGGACTGACTCCTTGAAATCTGGCAGAGTGTCCGGATAACCCGTTTTCAGTTTCTCCGCGGGAGCCATGTTGGGCTCTTAGTAAGAGTAGTTCCTTCTCTTGTTCCAGTAGACGCTGTTTCCGTTCGAATTCCTCCCTTGAAGCTTCGAGTTCTAAACGCTTCAGTTTCTCCGCAGCCTCTGCTTCTAAACGCGTTAATTTCTCGGCAGCCTCGGCCTCTTCTTTCTTTCTGTCGCGTTCAGCGACCCTTTCGTCACGCGCCCTGTCGCGCTCTTCCTTAACCCAGTCCAACAGCTCTTTCCCCTCTAAGCCTAGGGTCTTGCCCAGCGAGATTAACCTTTCCGTTAATTCGGTCTCCATTCTTGGGGGTATCAGCTCACACGGACGCCAGCACCAGCAATATTATAACTAGCACCTTTCCTCTCCGTTTCAACGTGTGCGGACAGCCGTCCTGTCGCGAACGCCAGATTTTTGTCACGGAAACCAGGTGTGCAATAGCCTGAGGTTCCTTGCGCGCGTACCTCAATCACCGTTCCGGACAATAAGAGTAAAATATGGGACGGGCTGTCCTATGTCGACCGACATACACTCAATGGGACACACATCGAAACAAAGTCCAGGTACCAGGATAGAACAACTAATATTTAATATAAGGTTTCTAACAACACTGACTATCGACAGAGCGGACAGTGATTTCAAACATAACTACAAGGACTAATTTCACAACAGTTCGAGTAGGACGGGGAGTGGGAATAAAATGTCTTATCTGATTGACGAGTGATGATGGCGATGGTTTCGTTGATGGCACCCGTTGATGATTTGAATGGATGAGTTGTTCAGATGGAGTTCCTGATGACTGTCGATGAGACACTTCACCTCACTTCACAATTTTAAGACACTGATTCGCGGATAAACTTGGGAGTTGGTGCTGGCGCGTCCGTTCTGGGTTCACATTTCGATCCGACTGCCCCAGTCTTTGTCTTCCCCTAGGTTTTATACTCTCGGTTGTTTTTCTCCATATTTACTGTGCCATTCTTTAGGGTTCGTCGCTTCCCTTTTAAGATTCCGACTCGCATTACGTTCCTCCTACCCTTAACAACAAACACGTGATGGCAACTGATGGCAACGACAAACACGTGTTCCGAAGGTGTAGGAACAATAAGGACGGGCCTCCCAACCAACCCGTCGGAACCCTTTTTACTTGTGTCCCTCTTTTAAGTGGACGTAATGGGAGCCACATGTCCCGACAGCCGTCCACTGCCGCACTTGTTGCTGCGGAGGGGCCACTTTACACAAATGCATCTTTCGGCCTGTGGGTTATTGGTCACATATGTTTTCTTTTACCGCAAATAGCTGGACGGAAGCACTCCCACCATCTCAACCCTACACCTTGACGGTGGAACAA
Organism: Ornithodoros turicata; assembly: GCF_037126465.1. Taxonomy (NCBI): domain Eukaryota; kingdom Metazoa; phylum Arthropoda; class Arachnida; order Ixodida; family Argasidae; genus Ornithodoros; species Ornithodoros turicata. The sequence goes on along the minus strand of NW_026999320.1, from coordinate 907,334 downwards.
TGCGGCCTCGGAGAGCGCAGCAAAATGAATCCGCATGCTACCCTCGGGCATAGAGGGGTGCCCTCAACGTTGGTGCGATAAGCGGGAAAGGAAAGTGCCAGATTTTGTCACAACGTTTACGATTTCTAAAGTTGAATTATTTACAAATTCTGGGTGTTTCTTTTTATCTTGTACGTGCGGACTAAACACTAGTGTATGCGGTATTTGGGGAGAGAGTGGATCCCTCATGGACTTTGCACGTTTACGCTTTCTGAAGTTGAATCATTTACATATGATGGGTGATTCTTTTTATTTTGTACATGTGGATTAAATACGCGTGTATGCGGTATTTGCGACAAGAGTGCATCCCTGATCAATTTTGCACGTTTGCGCTTTCTATCGTTGAATTATTTTCAAATTATAGGTGTTTCTTTTAATTTTGTACGTGCAGGCTAAATACGCGTGTATGCGGTATTTGAGACAAGAGTGGATCCCTGATCGACTTTGCACGTTTACTCTTTCTAAAGTTGAATTAGTTTCAAAATATATGTGATTCTTTTTATTTTGTACATGTGGTCTGAACACGCGTGTATGCGGTATTTGTGACAAGAGTGCATCCCTGATCAACTTTGCACGTTTGTGCTTTCTATCGTTGAATTATTTTCAAATTATAGGTGTTTCTTTTTATTCTGTAGGTGCGGACTAAACACACGTGTATGCTGGTATTTGAGACAAGAGTGGATCCCTGATCAACTTTACATGTTTACGCTTTCTAAAGTTGAATTATTTTCAAATTAAAGGTGTTTCTTTTTACTTTGTACGTGCCGACTAAACACGCATGTATGCGGTATGTGAGACAAGAATGGATCCCTGATCAACTTTGCACATTTACGCTTTCTAAAGTTCAATCATTTACATATGATGGGTGATTCTTTTTATTTTGTACGTGCGGACTAAACACGCGTATATGCAGTATTTGTGACAAGAGTGCATCCCTGATCAACTTTGCACGTTTGCGCTTTCTATCGTTGAATTATTTTCAAATTATAGGGGTTTCTTTTTATTTGGTACGTGCAGGCTAAACACGCGTGTATGCGGTATTTGAGACAAGAGTGGATCCCTGATCAACTTTGCATGTTTACGCTCTCTAAAGTTGAATTATTTTCAAATTATAGGTGATTCTTTTGATTTTGTACGTGTGGAATAAACACGCGTGTATGCGGTATTTGATAGAAGAGGGGATCGGTGACCAACTTTGCACGTTTATGCTTTCTGAAGTTGAATTATCTTCAAATTATAGGTGAATCTTTTTATTTTGTACATGTGGACTGAACACGCGTGTGTGTGGTATTTGGGACAAGAATGCATCCCTGATGAACCCTGCACGTTTTCGCTTTCTATCATTCAATGATTTTCAAATTATAGGTGATTCTTTTTATTTTGTACGTGCCGACTAAACACGCATGTATGCGGTATGTGAGACAAGAGTGGATCCCTGATCAACTTTGCACGTTTACGCTTTCTAAAGTTCAATCATTTACATATGATGGGTGATTCTTTTTATTTTGTACGTGCGGACTAAACACGCGTGTATGCAGTATTTTTGACAACAGTGCTCCCTGATCAACTTTGCACGTTTGCGCTTTCTATCGTTGAATTATTTTCAAATTATAGGGGTTTCTTTTATTTTGTACGTGCAGGCTAAACACGCGTGTATGCGGTATTTGAGACAAGAGTGGATCCCTGATCAACTTTGCATGTTTACGCTTTCTAAAGTTGAATTATTTTCAAATTATAGGTGATTCTTTTTATTTTGTACGTGTGGAGTAAACACGCGTGTATGCGGTATTTGATAGAAGAGGGGATCGGTGATCAACTTTGCACGTTTATGCTTTCTGAAGTTGAATTATCTTCAAATTATAGGTGAACCTTTTATTTTGTACATGTGGACTGAACACGCGTGTATGTGGTATTTGGGACAAGAATGCATCCCTGATGAACCCTGCACGTTTTCGCTTTCTATCGTTCAATTATTTTCAAATTATAGGTGATTCTTTTTACTTTGTACGTGCCGACTAAACACGCATGTATGCGGTATGTGAGACAAGAGTGGATCCCTGATCAACTTTGCACATTTACGCTTTCTAAAGTTCAATCATTTACATATGATGGGTGATTCTTTTTATTTTGTACGTGCGGGCTAAACACGCGTGTATGCAGTATTTGAGATAAGAGTGGATCCCTGATCAACTTTGCATGTTTATGCTTTCTAAAGTTGAATTATTTTCAAATTATAGGTGTTTCTTTTTATTTTGTACGTGCGGACTAAACACGCGTGAATGTGGTATTTGAGATAAGAGTGGATCCCTGATGAGCTTTGCACGTTGATGCTTTCTAAAGTTAAATTATCTTCAAATTATAGGTGAATCTTTTTATTTTGTACATGTGGACAGAACACGCGTGTATGTGGTATTGGGGACAAGAATGCATCCCTGCTGAACCCTGCACGTTTTCACTTTCTATCATTGAATTATTTTCAAATTGTAGCTGATCCTTTTTATTTTGTACGTGTCTATTAAACACGCGTGTATGCAGTATTTGTGACAAGAGTGCATCCCTGATCAACTTTGCACGTTTGCGCTTTCTATTGTTGAATTATTTTCAAATTATAGGTGTTTCTTTTTATTTTGTACGTGCAGCCTAAACACGCGTGCACGCGGTATTTGACAAAAGAGTGGATCCCTGATCAACTTTGCACGTTTGCGCTTTCTATCATTGAATTTTTTTCAAATTATAGGTGATTCTTTTTATTTTGTACGTGTGGAGTAAACACGAGTGTATTCGGTATTTGAGACAAGAGTGGATCCCTGATCAACTTTGCATGTTTACGCTCTCTAAAGTTGAATTATTTTCAAATTATAGGTGATTCTTTTTATTGTGTACGTGTGGAGTAAACACGCGTGTATGCGGTATTTGATAGAAGAGGGGATCGGTGATCAACTTTGCACGTTTATGCTTTCTGAAGTTGAATTATCTTCAAATTATAGGTGAACCTTTTATTTTGTACATGTGGACTGAACACGCGTGTATGTGGTATTTGGGACAAGAATGCATCCCTGATGAACCCTGCACGTTTTCGCTTTCTACCGTTCAATTATTTTCAAATTATAGGTGATTCTTTTTACTTTGTACGTGCCGACTAAACACGCATGTATGCGGTATGTGAGACAAGAATGGATCCCTGATCAACTTTGCACATTTACGCTTTCTAAAGTTCAATCATTTACATATGATGGGTGATTCTTTTTATTTTGTACGTGCGGACTAAACACGCGTATATGCAGTATTTGTGACAAGAGTGCATCCCTGATCAACTTTGCACGTTTGCGCTTTCTATCGTTGAATTATTTTCAAATTATAGGGGTTTCTTTTTATTTGGTACGTGCAGGCTAAACACGCGTGTATGCGGTATTTGAGACAAGAGTGGATCCCTGATCAACTTTGCATGTTTACGCTCTCTAAAGTTGAATTATTTTCAAATTATAGGTGATTCTTTTGATTTTGTACGTGTGGAATAAACACGCGTGTATGCGGTATTTGATAGAAGAGGGGATCGGTGACCAACTTTGCACGTTTATGCTTTCTGAAGTTGAATTATCTTCAAATTATAGGTGAATCTTTTTATTTTGTACATGTGGACTGAACACGCGTGTGTGTGGTATTTGGGACAAGAATGCATCCCTGATGAAGCCTGCACGTTTCGCTTTCTATCATTCAATGATTTTCAAATTATAGGTGATTCTTTTTATTTTGTACGTGCCGACTAAACACGCATGTATGCGGTATGTGAGACAAGAGTGGATCCCTGATCAACTTTGCACATTTACGCTTTCTAAAGTTCAATCATTTACATATGATGGGTGATTCTTTTTATTTTGTACGTGCGGACTAAACACGCGTATATGCAGTATTTGTGACAAGAGTGCATCCCTGATCAACTTTGCACGTTTGCGCTTTCTATCGTTGAATTATTTTCAAATTATAGGGGTTTCTTTTTATTTTGTACCCGCAGGCTAAACACGCGTGTATGCGGTATTTGAGACAAGAGTGGATCCCTGATCAACTTTGCATGTTTACGCTTTCTAAAGTTGAATTATTTTCAAATTATAGGTGATTCTTTTTATTTTGTACGTGTGGAGTAAACACGCGTGTATGCGCTATTTGATAGAAGAGGGGATCGGTGATCAACTTCGCACGTTTATGCTTTCTGAAGTTGAATTATCTTCAAATTGCAGGTGAACCTTTTATTTTGTACATGTGGACTGAACACGCGTGTATGTGGTATTTGGGACAAGAATGCATCCCTGATGAACCCTGCACGTTTTCGCTTTCTATCGTTCAATTATTTTCAAATTATAGGTGATTCTTTTTATTTTGTACGTGCCGACTAAACACGCATGTATGCGGTATGTGAGACAAGAGTGGATCCCTGATCAACTTTGCACATTTACGCTTTCTAAAGTTCAATCATTTACATATGATGGGTGATTCTTTTTAGTTTGTACGTGCGGACTAAACACGTGTATATGCAGTATTTGTGACAAGAGTGCATCCCTGATCAACTTTGCACGTTTGCGTTTTCTATCGTTGAATTATTTTCAAATTATAGGTCTTTCTTTTTATTTTGTACGTGCAGGCTAAACACGCGTGTATGCGGTATTTGAGACAAGAGTGGATCCCTGATCAACTTTGCATGTTTACGCTTTCTAAAGTTGAATTATTTTCAAATTATAGGTGATTCTTTTTATTTTGTACGTGTGGAGTAAACACGCGTGTATGCGGTATTTGATAGAAGAGGGGATCGGTGATCAACTTCGCACGTTTATTCTTTCTGAAGTTGAATTATCTTCAAATTGCAGGTGAACCTTTTATTTTGTACGTGTGGACTGAACACGCGTGTATGTGGTATTTGGGACAAGAATGCATCCCTGATGAACCCTGCACGTTTTCGCTTTCTATCATTCAATGATTTTCAAATTATAGGTAATTCTTTTTATTTTGTACGTGCGGACTAAACACGCGTGCATGCGGTATATGGGAGAAGAGTGGATCCCTGATCAACTTTACACGTTTATGCTTTCTAAAGTTGCATTATTTTCAAATTATAGGTGATTCTTTTTATTCTGTAGGTGCGGACTAAACACGCGTGTATGTTGTATTTGAGACAAGAGTGGTCCCTGATCAACTTTGCACGTTTACGCTTTCTAAAGTTGAATTATTTACAAATTATGGGTGGTTCTTATTATGTATGTGTGGACTAAACACGAGTGTATTCGGTATTTGAGACAAGAGTAGATCCCTGATCAACTTTGCACGTTTACGCTTTCTAAAGTTGAATTATTTTCAAATTATATGTGTTTCTTTTTATTTTGTACATGTGGACTGAACACGCGTGTATGCGGCATTTGGGACAAGAGTGCATCACTGATGAACTCTGCACGTTTTCGATTTCCATGATTAAATTATTATCAAATTATAGGTGATTCTTTTTATTTTGTACGTGCGGACTAAACACGCGTGTATGCGGTATTTGAGACAAGAGTGGATCCCTGATCGACTTTGCACGTTTACTCTTTCTAAAGTTGAATTAGTTTCAAAATATATGTGATTCTTTTTATTTTGTACATGTGGTCTGAACACGCGTGTATGCGGTATTTGTGACAAGAGTGCATCCCTGATCAACTTTGCACGTTTGTGCTTTCTATCGTTGAATTATTTTCAAATTATAGGTGTTTCTTTTTATTCTGTAGGTGCGGACTAAACACACGTGTATGCTGGTATTTGAGACAAGAGTGGATCCCTGATCAACTTTACATGTTTACGCTTTCTAAAGTTGAATTATTTTCAAATTAAAGGTGTTTCATTTTATTTTGTACGTGCGGGCTAAACACGCTTGTATGCGGTGTTTGAGACAAGAGTGGGTCCCTGATCAACTTTGCACGTTTACGCTTTCTAAAGTTGAATTATTTTCCAATTATAGGTGATTCTTTTAATTTTGTCCGTGTTTACTAAACATGCGTGTGTGCGGTATTTGAGGCAAGGGTGGATGCCTGATCAACATTGCACGTTTACGCTTTCTAAAGTTTAATTATTTAAAATTTTTTGCAATTCTTTATATTTTGTATCTGCGGACTAAACACGCGTGTATGCGGTATTTGGTACAAGAGTGGATCCCTGGTCAACTTTCCACGTTTACGCTTTCTAAAGTTGTATTATTTTCCAATTATAGGTGATTCTTTTGATTTTGTCCGTGTGGACTAAACATGCGTGTATGCGGTATTTGAGACAAGAGTAAATCCCTCATCGACTTTGCACCTTTATGCTTTCTAAAGTTGAATTATTTTCCGATTATAGGTGTTTCTTTTTATTTTGTACGTGCGGGCTAAACACGCGTATATGCGGTATTTGAGACAAGAGTGGGTCCCTGAACAACTTTGCACGTTTACACTTTCAAAAATTGATTTATTTAAAAATTATAGGGGATTCTTTTTATTTTGTACATGTGGACAGAACACGCGTGTATGTGGTATTGGGGACAAGAATGCATCCCTGCTGAACCCTGCACGTTTTCACTTTCTATCATTGAATTATTTTCAAATTGTAGCTGATCCTTTTTATTTTGTACGTGTCTATTAAACACGCGTGTATGCAGTATTTGTGACAAGAGTGCATCCCTGATCAACTTTGCACGTTTGCGCTTTCTATTGTTGAATTATTTTCAAATTATAGGTGTTTCTTTTTATTTTGTACGTGCAGCCTAAACACGCGTGCACGCGGTATTTGACACAAGAGTGGATCCCTGATCAACTTTGCACGTTTGCGCTTTCTATCATTGAATTTTTTTCAAATTATAGGTGATTCTTTTTATTTTGTACGTGTGGAGTAAACACGAGTGTATTCGGTATTTGAGACAAGAGTGGATCCCTGATCAACTTTGCATGTTTACGCTCTCTAAAGTTGAATTATTTTCAAATTATAGGTGATTCTTTTTATTGTGTACGTGCGGAGTAAACACGCGTGTATGCGGTATTTGATAGAAGAGGGGATCGGTGATCAACTTTGCACGTTTATGCTTTCTGAAGTTGAATTATCTTCAAATTATAGGTGAACCTTTTATTTTGTACATGTGGACTGAACACGCGTGTATGTGGTATTTGGGACAAGAATGCATCCCTGATGAACCCTGCACGTTTTCGCTTTCTACCGTTCAATTATTTTCAAATTATAGGTGATTCTTTTTACTTTGTACGTGCCGACTAAACACGCATGTATGCGGTATGTGAGACAAGAATGGATCCCTGATCAACTTTGCACATTTACGCTTTCTAAAGTTCAATCATTTACATATGATGGGTGATTCTTTTTATTTTGTACGTGCGGACTAAACACGCGTATATGCAGTATTTGTGACAAGAGTGCATCCCTGATCAACTTTGCACGTTTGCGCTTTCTATCGTTGAATTATTTTCAAATTATAGGGGTTTCTTTTTATTTGGTACGTGCAGGCTAAACACGCGTGTATGCGGTATTTGAGACAAGAGTGGATCCCTGATCAACTTTGCATGTTTACGCTCTCTAAAGTTGAATTATTTTCAAATTATAGGTGATTCTTTTGATTTTGTACGTGTGGAATAAACACGCGTGTATGCGGTATTTGATAGAAGAGGGGATCGGTGACCAACTTTGCACGTTTATGCTTTCTGAAGTTGAATTATCTTCAAATTATAGGTGAATCTTTTTATTTTGTACATGTGGACTGAACACGCGTGTGTGTGGTATTTGGGACTAGAATGCATCCCTGATGAAGCCTGCACGTTTTCGCTTTCTATCATTCAATGATTTTCAAATTATAGGTGATTCTTTTTATTTTGTACGTGCCGACTAAACACGCATGTATGCGGTATGTGAGACAAGAGTGGATCCCTGATCAACTTTGCACATTTACGCTTTCTAAAGTTCAATCATTTACATATGATGGGTGATTCTTTTTATTTTGTACGTGCGGACTAAACACGCGTATATGCAGTATTTGTGACAAGAGTGCATCCCTGATCAACTTTGCACGTTTGCGCTTTCTATCGTTGAATTATTTTCAAATTATAGGGGTTTCTTTTTATTTTGTACCCGCAGGCTAAACACGCGTGTATGCGGTATTTGAGACAAGAGTGGATCCCTGATCAACTTTGCATGTTTACGCTTTCTAAAGTTGAATTATTTTCAAATTATAGGTGATTCTTTTTATTTTGTACGTGTGGAGTAAACACGCGTGTATGCGCTATTTGATAGAAGAGGGGATCGGTGATCAACTTCGCACGTTTATGCTTTCTGAAGTTGAATTATCTTCAAATTGCAGGTGAACCTTTTATTTTGTACATGTGGACTGAACACGCGTGTATGTGGTATTTGGGACAAGAATGCATCCCTGATGAACCCTGCACGTTTTCGCTTTCTATCGTTCAATTATTTTCAAATTATAGGTGATTCTTTTTATTTTGTACGTGCCGACTAAACACGCATGTATGCGGTATGTGAGACAAGAGTGGATCCCTGATCAACTTTGCACATTTACGCTTTCTAAAGTTCAATCATTTACATATGATGGGTGATTCTTTTTAGTTTGTACGTGCGGACTAAACACGTGTATATGCAGTATTTGTGACAAGAGTGCATCCCTGATCAACTTTGCACGTTTGCGTTTTCTATCGTTGAATTATTTTCAAATTATAGGTGTTTCTTTTTATTTTGTACGTGCAGGCTAAACACGCGTGTATGCGGTATTTGAGACAAGAGTGGATCCCTGATCAACTTTGCATGTTTACGCTTTCTAAAGTTGAATTATTTTCAAATTATAGGTGATTCTTTTTATTTTGTCGTGTGGAGTAAACACGCGTGTATGCGGTATTTGATAGAAGAGGGGATCGGTGATCAACTTCGCACGTTTATTCTTTCTGAAGTTGAATTATCTTCAAATTGCAGGTGAACCTTTTATTTTGTACATGTGGACTGAACACGCGTGTATGTGGTATTTGGGACAAGAATGCATCCCTGATGAACCCTGCACGTTTTCGCTTTCTATCATTCAATGATTTTCAAATTATAGGTAATTCTTTTTATTTTGTACGTGCGGACTAAACACGCGTGCATGCGGTATATGGGAGAAGAGTGGATCCCTGATCAACTTTACACGTTTATGCTTTCTAAAGTTGCATTATTTTCAAATTATAGGTGATTCTTTTTATTCTGTAGGTGCGGACTAAACACGCGTGTATGTTGTATTTGAGACAAGAGTGGTCCCTGATCAACTTTGCACGTTTACGCTTTCTAAAGTTGAATTATTTACAAATTATGGGTGGTTCTTATTATGTATGTGTGGACTAAACACGAGTGTATTCGGTATTTGAGACAAGAGTACATCCCTGATCAACTTTGCACGTTTACGCTTTCTAAAGTTGAATTATTTTCAAATTATATGTGTTTCTTTTTATTTTGTACATGTGGACTGAACACGCGTGTATGCGGCATTTGGGACAAGAGTGCATCACTGATGAACTCTGCACGTTTTCGATTTCCATGATTAAATTATTATCAAATTATAGGTGATTCTTTTTATTTTGTACGTGCGGACTAAACACGCGTGTATGCGGTATTTGAGACAAGAGTGGATCCCTGATCGACTTTGCACGTTTACTCTTTCTAAAGTTGAATTAGTTTCAAAATATATGTGATTCTTTTTATTTTGTACATGTGGTCTGAACACGCGTGTATGCGGTATTTGTGACAAGAGTGCATCCCTGATCAACTTTGCACGTTTGTGCTTTCTATCGTTGAATTATTTTCAAATTATAGGTGTTTCTTTTTATTCTGTAGGTGCGGACTAAACACACGTGTATGCTGGTATTTGAGACAAGAGTGGATCCCTGATCAACTTTACACGTTTATGCTTTCTAAAGTTGAATTA